>NW_028233406.1:192500-257500 GCF_054856515.1 Filicampus tigris | reverse complement strand
GCAATTAAGTTGACACACACCATCGCTGGCAAGGGATTCATCCCAGTGGACTGCTCTCATGCGTCTCCCCTCATTCAAGATTAGGCAACACAAATTTTGGCAACATCACATGTTCTTCGGCAACATAACAATTGGATAAAGCCCGCAAAACTGTGACAGGTTGATATAAATATGCCAGATAGATTCCAACATTATTTGGGTGGTCAAAGATGAGTTTTCCTGCTGTGCATGCGAAATACTGCGAAATAATCGAAATACTGCATGAAAATCATCAAATTGAAAACAAGGCAACAGAGGAGATTCCACTGTACATCATATCAAAGAATATAAACGGAAAAAACATTTTTAACAAGACTGAGCTAATTTTTCTGAGAGGAGTGCAAACAGTTACTGTTGTGTTACTGCAAAGAGCCACATTATACATAGTGGCGCACATAAACTTTTTGTTGTTGTTTTTTTTTTGTGTGGTTGCCATTACATTCAACAAAAATTGTGTTAACAGGTCCTGTGTTGAATTTCATATTTTTGTTAGGCTCAGATTTCAATTTGAAAGTGAACTTGGTCGGGGACACTGCTCACCATTCCTCCCTCCCCCCTATCTCGTTTACGTCAAAGTGCAAAAGTGCATGCATGAGATGCACGTACCTGGCACCTTGCTTGCCGAATGTAATCTGTTCAATTGCCGTGTCGGGTGGAATTCATATAATTTCCTTTTTTCTCTCTTGACAGATAAAAACATGCCGTCCAAGAGCTCCGCTATACAACATAAAGATAAAAAAATGCCATCCAATAGCCCTGCTTCTGTACACCTTGAAGATAAAAAAATGCCATCCAAGAGCTCTGCTTCCATCCACCTTAAAGAAAAAAAAAAAGCTTTCCAGAGCTCCGCTTCCATACACCTTAAAGATGAAAACATGCCATCCAAGAGCCCCGCTTCCATACACCTTAAAAATAAAACTATGCCGCCCAAGAGTTCCGCTTCCGTACAACCTAAGAATGAAAACATATCATCCAAGAGCTCCACTTCTGTGCACCTTAAAGATAAAAAAATGCCGTCCAAGTGTTCCGCTTCCAGACACCTTAAAGTTAAAAAAATGCCGGCCTTGAGCTCTGCTTCCCTAAACCTTAAAGATGAAAACATGCCACCCAAGAACCTTGCTTCCGTCCACCTTGAAGATAAAAAAATGCCATCCAAGAACCCAACTTCCGTCCACCTTAAAGATGAAAATATATCATCCAAGAGCTCCGCTTCCGTACACCTTAAGAATGAAAACATATCATCCAAGAGCTCCACTTCAGTGCACCTTCAAGATAAAAAAATGCCATCCAAGAGGTCCGTTTCCAGACACCTTAAAGATAAAAAAATGCCGGCCTTGAGCTCTGCTTCCCTAAACCTTAAAGATGAAAACATGCCATCCAAGAACCTTGCTTCCGTCCACCTTGAAGATAAAAAAATGCCATCCAAGAGCTCCGCTTCCGTACACCTTAAGAATGAAAACATATCATCCAAGAGCTCCACTTCAGTGCACCTTCAAGATAAAAAAATGCCATCCAAGAGGTCCGTTTCCAGACACCTTAAAGATAAAAAAATGCCGTCCATGAGCTCTGCTTCCCTACACCTTAAAGATGAAAAAATGCCATCCAAGAACACCGCTTCCGTCCATCTTAAAGATAGAAAAATGGCATCCAAGAGCTCCGCTTCCGTACACCTTGAAGATAAAAAAATGCCATCCAAGAGCCCCGCTTCCGTACCCCATAAAGATAAAGAAATGCCACTCACGAGCTCCGCTGCCAGACACCTTAAAGTAAAAAAAATGCCATCCAAGAGCCCCGCTTCCATCTACCTTAAAGATACAAAAATGCCATCCAAGAGCTCCGCTTCCGTACACCTTAAAAATAAAAAAATGCGGCCCAAGAGCTCCGCTTCCGTCCATCTTAAAGATAGAAAAATGGCATCCAAGAGCTCCGCTTCCGTACACCTTGAAGATAAAAAAATGCCATCCAAGAGCCCCGCTTCCGTACCCCATAAAGATAAAGAAATGCCGCTCACGAGCCCCGCTGCCAGACACCTTAAAGTAAAAAAAATGCCATCCAAGAGCTCTGCTTCCAGACACCTTAAATTTAAAAAAAGGCCATCCAAGAGCTCAGCTTCCAGAAACCTTAGTCATTTGTCAGCAAATGGAAAGGCTGTATTTGTTGAGGGGAGTATGAACAAGTTTCTGGATCCAATTACTAATACTAAAAGTGAGGTTCTCAGCAACAGAGCTACCAAGTGGAAGAGAGCAAACAAGCGGAAATTGAAAGATTCCAATCTGGATAGCTGCTTTGAGACTCCGGCCAAGAAACCAGAAACCAGTCGCAAGGTGTCAACGCCAAACAAAAACTGTTTCATATCCCCTTGCATCCCTCCCATGGGACAAGACTTCCGTTTAGTCCATTTTCAGGTCTTATCGTTTGCAGAAACACAGCCCATCAAAGTGACAACCAGTGAATCTGTGACTTTGGAACATGCGGCATGTAAGTCTAGCCCGGAACCACATAGTCTCGCAAGGACTGCTCCATGTTTGTTCAAGTATGAGGGCGTACCTCATCAGCCTGTCTTTAACTCTGATGCAAATTAACTCTTGTTCTTCAATCTCTATGACCTCTGTAAAGGTGCTGATGCCAATGGTACAGATGAAGATATAGATATGGGTTATTTGCCCATGTACCTCACTTCACCACTCCAGGCCCCAGCCTCTACTCCAATTCTAAAGGTTGCTGAAGGCAAGAGTCATCCTCCATTCAAAGTTTCTTACTCATTGAAAGTCACAGACACTGTTGTGAGAGGGCCGTCATTGGACTGCGCTGTAGACTCTTTCAGGGCCACTGTGGAGAAGGTGGGGACCGTCAGTCCCCTCATTCGAGAATCGTCTGTGTGCGGAAAGGAGGAGAGTGGTCCTGGGACCCCACAAGATCTTGACAAGGAGGAATTGCCTACATCTTTACCCAGTAGCAGTCATGTCTCCATCCTTTCTGGGAGGTTAGTCCTCTTGCACAGTTATTCTCAACCAATGTCCCAGGGCACATTAGTGTGCTGTGAGAGCTCTTTAGGTGTGCCGGAAATCATCAAATTTTCAAAACAATTAACATATCTTTGTTCATCCATCTATGCCAGTGACTTATAGTGACAGACAGAACATATAAAGTATATTCTATTAGATGACAGAATGTATGTAATTGACGTGTATCGACGTGTGATATTTTTGGTTGGTGGTGTGCCATGAAATTTATCGAAAATATGTGCCTTGGCTTTTTTCCTAAGAATTGCGATTGCGATATGAGTTGCAATTTTGAATTTCTTATTTATTTGCAAGGTCCTTCTCAAATGTATTTTAAAAAAAAATAAAAATTGTATTCCAACAAACAATATCAGTTATGTCTGTTATGCATAGAATATTGAGGTAAAGGAAAATGAAGCATTAATCAGAGATGGGTACTTTACCCTATTTTGCAGGTCCGTCCTCAGTCTGCGACCTGGGAACCCCTCCTTAGTCATAAAAATAATCTTCCTCATTCCCATCCATCCATCCATCCATTATCCGTACCGCTTCTCCTCACAAGGGTCGCGGGGCGTGCTGGAGCCTATCCCAGCTGTCTTTGGGCAGTAGGCGGGGGACACCCTGAACTGGTTGCCAGCCAATCGCAGGGCACACAGAGACAAACATCCGCACTCACAATCACACCTAGGGGCAATTTAGAGTATCCAATCAACTTACCATGCATGTTTTTGGAATGTGGGAGGAAACCGGAGTGCCCGGAGAAAACCCACGCAGGCACGGGGAGAACATGCAAACTCCACACAGGGAGGCCGGAGCCGGGATCGAACCCACAACCTCTGAACTGTGAGGCGGACGTGCTAACCAGTCGACCACCGTGTGCCGCCCTTCCTCATTCCCCATTCGTCCTAATCCTTTTAAAGCGCTTCAGTCCTTACATTTCCGGATTTTTTTTCTATCGAACATTTTATCGAAGGCGTTATCTGTTGATATCGGTCGTGTGTCTATCACGATACATATTAATATTGCATTAGTGTCTTTGCGACCGTTTGTGACCTCAATTTTCAATGTTGCCGACCTCCAAAATGGGAGTGGTACGGGAGTGGGACTCGTTTTCACCGGGAACGGGACAAGACAGGGTTTTGTCCGGACTGGAACGGGATGAGATTTTTTTTTCTTTCTGTGGGAGTGGGATAGGATGTGAAAATCAATTTCTGTGTCACCCTCTTGTTCACACTGCAGGATGTGATGCCCAGTTAGTGCTTGGGTGATATGGAAAATACCTTCAATCACGATATAGGCCATTTTATATCACGATAACGATGTACCACAATATATTTTCAGTTATTCTATAAAAAAATATACAACATGTTATCACTTCTTACCTTGTCTCACTTAATTTTGAAGTTACATTAAACCTTGGGACCCCATTAAGACCTATATCATGCGATCATACCTATGAGAAATGCATCCAGTAGTGCTGTTATATAAAATTATCAAATGATAAGGGAAGCAAAGTAGCCTACCTATTTTTGCTCAAATGTAGATATCAATCTAAATTAAAGGCATAAAAATAATGCTGCTCACAGGAATTGATTAAGATATAAAATAAAAAGATGAGCTTTACTGTAAGGTAAATCTGCGAACATTTATCTCAAAAGTCAAAATCAAAACTCATGGCTGTATTCCGAAAACAAACCACATTACTAATATATATATTCAATATACTATATGCATCCATTTTCTGAATCACTTCTTCTCAATGCCAATGCTTTGAAGTAGTATCTCAACTGTGTCATCATAAAGATTTACTGCGCACGCGTGACTGAACTGACGTTGTGACGTTGTGCAGCCTTTTCCAATATACAGTGTGTGCTGGTAGTCACGGAAGCAAACAGCTTTTGGTCCCCAACCTTTATTTTCATCATGATCACCTCCACGAAATCAAAAATACCGTGGCGATTGCTTCTCCAATTACACAAGCTGAAGCGGACAAGAGCATGAATGCGCACACGAACCCAGACTGGTTATATTTCTGACATTTAGCTACGCTAAATTCGTGTCAATTCAGGAGGCAGACGGTGGCTGGGAGCAAAGCAGCAGGCAGCCAACAGGCAAGCATGGATCTTTATCCCTCCTGGGCTAACAGTAGGATAACGGCACAGCTAATAGCAATAACTAGCTTTAGGCCGTTAAAACAAAAGGCGTTAGCACAACAACATTAGCTCCTTACTGTCTGTCCAGCCTGCGTCGATCTTCATGTCGCGGGGTTGCCTCCCAAGCAGTCACGTGTGTTGTCCCGACACCGCATTGCTTCGGCGTGAGAGTGAGCTAAGACCTCATCGAACACCGGGTAGGTCTTGAACATGCCAAAATGCACTTTTCGGTAAATTGCAGTTTTGCTTTTCAACTTTATTCTGAATACGGTGGCCAATGTATGAGAATGGTTGTTGTCATGACGACGTCTTTTTTTTTCTCTCTAACAGGGTGACACGTCACATATCAAATACATTTTTGCTCATTCTGATTGCTCTAGTAGTTGGTAGTGGTACACCAGTACTTACTGCAGGCTCAAAATGTCACATCATTATGAAATAACAGCAGAGACATTTAAATGACATAAATATTCCCAAAAATCAATGTAAGTCGACATATCATTTTTTGTTCTTTATTGTTAAATATTGTCCTAGAATATCATTATGTTTTGCAGAAGCTGTATTTAGCTATTTAAAAGAGATGTTGTTCACAAACGCTGTCTATCCACAATTGGTCTGTTAAGTGCAGACTTAAAATATTTTTTGTGGAACATCGTCAAATTATCGTTATCGAGATTTTTGAAAAAATATTGAGATATCGCTATTTGCTAGCGTTCACGACAAATTTGTATGCACCAACTGAAGCCCTAGTGAGCTGCAAAGTGGTCACTTAAAGAGGCACTTGGATGAGCTTAACATTGGCAATTATATAATAGGTTTGCATGTAAAAATGACATTAGTACTAAAATGCCCACCTCAAAAGACTCTAGTAATTTAAGGTCTTTTTTTGTAATTAGGTTTACGACAAATTTCCCCGCCCCAAAAAGGGGCGTGGCTTATGTTATGTTTTCGGTCTCAGCGGTCAATGTCACGCGAGGAAGGCATGCTTGGTAATATTGCTCACTTTGTCTGTTCTGTTGTCTAAAACGGTGACCGATCGCCACCAAAATGCAAATGTACATTACTATTCTTGTCCACTTCAGCCTGTGAAAGTAAAAAAGTGTTCTGCGCAATAGTTTGGATTTATTGACATAAAACGTGATCTCATCATGATCACCTCCACAAAATCAAAAATACCGTGGCGATTGCTCCTCCACTTTCACAAGCTGAAGCGGACAAGAGCATGAATGTACACACGAACCCCGACTGGTTATATTTCGGACATTTAGAGACGCTAAACTCGTGTCTCAGGAGCAGCAGCAGCAGGCAGATTGGAGCCCCCCGTTTCTAAAGGTAGGATTGGGAGGGCTAATAGCAGCAACTAGCTTCAGGCCGTTAAAACAAAAGGCGTTCGCACAACAACATTAGCTGCTTACCGTCCGCCCAGCTTGTGGAGGTGAAGGTGAGCCTGTGTTTTCATGTCGCCTCGCAAGCAGTCGCATGCCTGAGTGAAGCGGCGTGAGAGTGACGTAAGCCCTCATCGAACAGCGAAAAAAAAGTTTCGGCGAGGCTGACTGCACAGGCGAGTGTGGCCGCATTGGACCGTGCCATTTCGGCTGTCACCTTCCAAATTGGACGGCGCGTTTAAAGTAAAAAAACTGGGTCCATTCCTCACCCAAATACATGTGCACATCTACTCATTCCCACTTCATTGTAAATATCCTGACTGGTGTTTAATGCCTCGTCCGTTCTAACCGTGATCAGCAAAGAAGCAATGCTTTTTTTTTTTTTCCCAAGCAAAGAAGCAGTGTGCGCTCGTCCCAGCCTAAATCTATGTAGGTCTGCTGACTTCCACATTTCCTCATTCTTATATAAATCAGCCACGGAGAGGTTAATCCTTTTGATATGTTGAAGTGGGCATTAGTAGAGATGTCCACATAAATTTTGGTGCCAATTGATCGCCGTTTTTTAACGTTATAAGCAATAAAAGTAGAATGATTTCCAATGGAGCGTTTGGAATCGGTTGCTCGCGTGACTCCGGCCGAACATGGATAGAACGCTAGCGGGCGCGGCCATTCTCCTCATTAACAAGGGGCGTCATTCATGGAGTTATTTATTTACTAATTTCTCCAAAATGAATGGATAAATTAGAAAATGGCAACTCTTTTCATTTTCCTGATCAAAAAATATATGAAATGAACTTGTTAGTGAATACATGGCCATCCCCCACCGTCCCTTTAAGGTTGATCAGCAGAATCTCACGTGAGGAGCAGGTGGAAGGACCTTCACTCGTTTGCAGATGGAAAAAAAAAGGAAACAGAAAAAGGAGGTGGCTGGAAGCACGATCAAAAGCTTGATTGGGTTCTCATGGGCCTCGGACCAGTGCGGTCTCGGAGATTCGCCAGGACCACCGGGTGATTTTGCTGGTCTTCAATTTTTGGATTCGGATTTTGGCTTGTCTGTGACATGCATGGTGGAGAAACAGTCGTCAGCTTTTGCGAGTTGCCGCCGGAGGTTTTCAAGCGGACTTGGGAGCGCAATAAAAAATCCAGCCAAAAAATCGAAAGACAGCGAGAGAGCTGAGAGAACGTGCGGGTTGTTGAGAGAGAGAGAGAGAGAGAGAGAGAGAGAGAGAGAGAGAGAGAAACATACTCAACGAATACACCCCCTCCACAATGGCTAACTTCAAAATAAAGATTACCAAATAATACATTGAGTCATTCATGCCAATGCAATAGCCTTAGTGAACTATTACTTTGAAGTTGGCCCACGTGGTGGTGTAATGGCTACCTTGACTTCGGTTTTCGACGTATCGGCAGTTTTAATGCTTGTACCAACACAACGCAGTCTCGAAATCGTATTCAGTCGCTAATTTAAGACATGAACAAACCGCTGGTTAATTACGCTGTCATTGTATGATACGGCACAAGTCTCCGGCGTTAGTGGCTAGCAGCTGTTATTATTAGCTGGTAGTTCAACAGCTCCTCCTTGGCATTCCTTTTTTTTTTTTTTTTTTTTTAACTTCTTTCTCTGTATTGTGGACCTAGATTACTTTGTAATGTGCTGTCCATGTTTTAAGATAGCTGACTCAAATTGCACGAGTCTTTTTCATTAAAAAATAAAAAACGAACTTTGTCTTCATTTAATTTATAACAACACGTTTGCTTGATAATTGTAAGAAAACATTCAGCTCAAAATGTCTGGCAGGATACCTTGAAATGCATACACTGTACCATTTACAAAATTGCGTTAAATTGTTTTCTTGAATCCTAAACGGCCATATTAGACATTAGGAGTTGATTTTTTTTTTTTTTTTATGGGCAAAAGCGTTTTATAAAATAAATGAACATAAAGTTCTATTTATTTATTTATTTTTTATTTTTTTGGGCTCATACAAAAAAACCCGATCCAATAGTGAAAGTGTCTCATCACTGATCTGCAATGTTTTCCAGGCCGCTCAACACTCAGGCAGATTGGAAGCAAGAACAAAGGATGTACGTCCAGCTGATTTACAGACATCTCAGTGAGGCTTCAGATGCTGCTCAAGGTAATGTCAGGGCCTCATTTGAGCCGCTACACGGGGTGAACCGCAGTCACAACTACAGTGCTGTTACTAAAACTAAGTTTTAACAATGCTGATGTATTTTCTAAAGATGGTGCTCGTGAACTGCAAGGTCTTATGACACAAGTGACGCACAATTCCTTTGGAACACCATGGCAACATCCCTCTGACCTCACACGCAGGTACACCTCTCTGTTGCATTTCACTCTTGCTGCATGGAATTTATACATGAAAATTGCACTTCCGTTCAGGAACTACGGGCCACGCTTTAGGAAAGGCATTCCGAAAATATCCCTCGACGAATGGCAGGCCAAGTGCTCGGGAACTCACAAGCGTTTCGAAAAGGTGCCGAAAATCTTTCAAAGGAGTTCCATTTCCTAACTTTTTAATTCTTGGAATTGTTGTAGTGTTAGTTCTTGTTACATGAGCACTTTATGTTTGCATTGTTTCTAGACTGTTTTTGTGTTTTCAAGGATTACAAATTGTTAGAATGCTTTAGCAGAAATATCGATTAGAAAGCACATTTGTTGAATTTTGATGTGTAAATTGTACAGCTCAATAAGTAACATCGCTTTTTGAGCATTTAAATAGTTGCAGTTTTACAATAGTTGAAAGCATGCTAGTTACATATACCTTTAAAGTGCCTCGTTTTGTCCTTGCTGTAACAAATATTGGGGTGTGAATGAACAGTTGGAACAATTTGCCAATCAGAATTATTGTTTCATGGTGGGATAGTTACTTTTTTCCCTTTTTACTGTTACTGAACAATGGTACAGTAAATTACATTTTGAATTTGAGAATACGTTTAAATAAACGTACAACTACATGATACTTATTGATCCAATCTTCTGGTTGTCACTATGGCTGAACTCTGTAATTGATGCAAATAAAATATTGTGGCACTCACGAGTCAGAGTGAGTACTGAGCATCTTTATTTAAGTAAGTAAGAAGAATAGCTTACAACTTGGTCACACAATGACAGGTGCAGGCAAGTCACCAGTTGACACATCATGCACATGGTGTCGAATCAAAGCCATTACGGAACAACAAACTGAACTGCACACCAGAATACAATGGGACAGCCGAAACAAAAACATGTGAGGCAATAGACACAAAACGAACATTTAAGATGTCATTTACAACCTACGCAGATCTGTAAAGCATGCTGGGATGCTGATGCCTTCCCAGTGCCGCTACACAGCTGTGAGCTGTCCTCAGCAACCGCAGCGTCCAATACGTAATCCCGCAAATAAGCAGGGGGTCGGTGATGACGCCGAGTCTGTTGTGGTGGACCCCCAGCTAGTGTTGGAGGGGACTGGCGTCCCTCTGTCTGTTCCTCTACCATAGCCTCCCTCTCTGGTGATGCCCGTGGTCATATGGGGCGAGCCGATCACGGTGGAGGATCACCACCCGGTTCCTTTTCATTAGCTGCACCCGATACACCAGATCAGACAGTTTCTCAAGGATGGTGCACGGCCCCACCCAGTGGCTCATGAGCTTGGGAGACAAGGCGCTCCGTCTCTCCGGGCTGTAGACCCAAACTTGTGCACCCACGTCAAAGTCCTCCCCTCTGCAGCGAACGTCATACGCCCTCTTCTGACAACAGCCGGCTTGGCCGAGGGTCTTTCGCACCATGTCATACACCTCCCGGAGTCGGTCCCGCAGCTGGCCATAGTAGTCCTAGCTGGCCTCACCCTCCACTCCGGCTCAGGAGGGGGCCCGAACACCAGGTCAACGGGGTCCGAAGCTCTCGTCCAAACAAGAGGTCTGCCGGGATGCATCTCGTAGACTCTTGGACCGCCGTCCGGTACGCCCCCAAGACCAGGGTCAAATGCATTGCATTGCTGGCGGCTGGTTAAGATAGGGACGTGGGTGGCCAGAGTGTGGGATGAACCGTTCCACCAAGCCATCACTTTGGGGATACAGTGCCGTGGTGCAGGTCTGCCTGATTCCGAGTCTCTTGCAGATCTCGCCAAAGACCTTGGCCTCAAAGTTCCGTCCCCGGTCACTGTGCTATTCCTCTGGAGCACCAAACCGGCAGAACATCTCATTCACCAAGTGTTCGGCAGTGGTGGTCGCACTTTGGTCAGGCACGGCATAAGCTTCGGGCCATTTAGCGAATTAATCCATTGCCACCAGGATGTAGCGGTTCCCCAGATCCGTTGTTGGAGAGGGGCCCAGGATGTTAACGGCCACACACCGTCCATGGGTACTGCTGTAGGGGGGCATGTGAGCGCTGTGTCGGACCCTTCTGTTTTGTGCAGGTGTCACAACGGTGCACTTGTATCTCCACGAGCTGGCGACACCCTGGCCAATAGAAATGTGAACAATGGCGGAGCAGAGCCTTTGTGACGCTGAAGTGACCAGTTCCAGCCGAGCCATGGACAAACGAAGGCCTTGCGCCCTCAAGTCACATGACACCAGGAGTTAGAGGACGTCGCGGGTGCCGGACGGATTCTTCCACCGGCGGTAGAGGAGCTGGTCGTGGACGACAAGGCCGGTCCACTGCGAGTGGAGTGCCTTAGTCTCTTGGTCAAGCATGGAGATGGCCTCCCATGCTAGTCGTTGGCCGGCTGCCAGCCATCCTCGGACACGGCCGAGGACATGGTCTGCCTCTTGTGCACGTTTTACCTCCACCAGGTCGACTGCCATGTCTGGGACCGCTGCTGGCACTTCGTGATTGGTGATGGCTTGTCGTAGGGCTGCTGCCACCGCGGACACCGCTTCTGCTTCTTCCTGACGTTGGCAGGAATATTTGGCCCTTTTGTGTCTGTCTGTGTAGGGGGCTGGCAATGGTGGCAAAGTCCCGAATGAATTGGTGGTAGTAGGACGCCGGGCCCAGGAAGCTGCACAGCTCGCTGATGTTATCCGGTACCGGACAGTATTTCATGGCTGCTGTCTTTGCTGGGTCGCTGGCCACCCCTGCTGTATTGATAACATGCCCCAAGAATGCCGTCTCTCGCCTGAACAGGTGGCATTTCTTGGGGTGGAGACGAAGCCCAGCTTGTCGGATGGCGCTGAACACCTCCTGCAAGTGCTCCAGCGCACTCGAAAAGTTTGCCGCATGGACCAAGAGATTGTCCAGGTAGACGACACAGCGGGTGTGTGGAATGTCAGCGAGGACGCTTTCCATCAAGTGTTCAAAGGTGCCTGGGGTATTGCATAGTCCAAACCGCCTCACTTTGAACTGCCATAATCCTTGACCCAAGGAAAATAGTCTTTCACTCCTTCTGTGCCACCCCTCCCAAGTATAACGGCTCAGAAACAGAACTCTTTGGCACTGGGGCTGGGCAGTGGCGTGCAGTACGCCCAGATTCTCCACAGCGGAAGCATCCAGCTGGCCGACTGCGTCCTTCTATTCTCGCTGATCCCTTGCGACATCGCCGCAGCCAGTGTTGAGGTGTGGAGGACACTTGCCGGACGGCATCATCTTCATCCTCGCTGTCCTCCAGCTCCACACCGTCGGTATTGATGGCCAAAATGAACGTTTCACCACCTGAAAATGACAGTTTGGATGCGTGTCGTTAACTTGAAAGGGGTTACGTGTACACTGAAATTGTCATTTTCGTCTTCGGGACGTCTATTATGCAAGATAATGTGTCCATATGCATCTACAGCCTTTGGTTTGGATTTGGTCGCCGTGATTCAAAGTGCGGTACTCCAGCCGTAGGGGCGGACTCCTCGGCCTGGGCTATCCGCCGACAGCGCACCTTGCGCGGGAACATTTTTCAGACGACCCGCCTAAATTCGGCTCTGAGGAAAGAGTTGAAAATTATAATTTTCATCAACTTGAGCCACTCAGGGGATCTTGCCCCAAATATGGTTCTAACGCCCTCGGCTTGGAGACCATTTATTGAATTGTGGCTTAAAACGCCTTGTCCGCGCCGACTCACCGCAGATTCGCCGGAGAGATGTACGACAAACGAGCGAGTCTTTTTCCCCCCCGCATCCTCCGACTTTCTTCTTCTTTTTTTGAGACTAATAAGACTAAGATTTTTTGGAAGCAGCGGATCGCCGATTCCATCAGTCTCGGCCGCACAACAACTCGGACACCGGCGGACCTCCTCGGCTGCTCAACTGCCTTCATCCACCGGGCGACTACACGCAACTATGTCTTCGTGCACCACTTGCACTCATCTCATTGAAAGGCTTTCCCTGCTAGAGGGACGTGTCCGTCAGCTAGAGCAGAATAATGCGGTAATCGTAGATATAGCGGACACAACTGTTAGTATGGGTTGTAGCCAACCTGCTAGTCCGGTTAGCATTAGCCCTAAGCGGCCTGCTAATTGCAGTGAGCCTGTTCAGACGCGTAACAGATTCAGCTCGTTAGCTAGTTCCATTCCACCTCGGTCTACTGGCTCCCGCACTTTAATAATAGGTGACTCCATTACCCGTAACATTAAGCTAAAAAATCCAGCCACCGTAATGTGTATTCCTGGGGCCAGAGCACCCGACATTGAAGCTAATCTTAGGGAGCTGACTCGCAAAAGGACTAGACACCAGCACTGGGCAAGCAACACTAGGTACAGGCATAGTGATACACGTCGAATCCAATGATACTAGGATGAGGCAATCAGAGATCACAAAGAAGAATATAGCTAGGACTTGTGATCTCGCTAAAAAGATGAGTCGGCATCGAGTAATTGTCTCTGGCCCGCCTCCAAACTTCGTTAATTCACATGTTGCGCTCCCTCATAAGAAAGTTGGGGGTGTAGCGCTTATTTATGAATCTGATTTCAAACTTAGCACGCATTCTAGCCTTAAAACATTTGAAGTGCTCACTATGCGATCTATCGCCTCATTACCGTTTTTTCTTGCAGTTATTTACCGTCCCCCCGGCTCGTACGCTGGATTTTTAGATGAGTTCTCTGAGTTTTTGGCTGATTTGGTAACTCATGTAGATAATATAGTGATTATGGGTGACATTAACATTCATATGAATCTCCCGTTGGAACCACTTACAGCGGCGTTTCAGATAATAATTGATAGCTTTGATGTCATGCTGATAATTGATGAAAAGACGCATAAAAATGGTAATACTTTAGATTTGGTATTTACCCGAGGTTTAGCATGCTCAAATGTAATGGTGTTACTGTATACTACTGTTATGTCTGACCATTACTTGATAAAATTTCAAGTGCGGGCTCATTACCTAACAGCTGCCGACCTCCAATAGCTCCTCTCATTCAGCCCATGACTTTATGCAATTCTTTACGCTGAAGATTGAGCGCATTCGGGAAGAGATTAAGGACACGGCTCCTAAAACCCTGTTGAATTCCGCGAAAACTGATGTTAGTAGGGTTATTATGGCTGATAACTGTCTCACAACCCTATCTCTTTTTAATATAGTATCTCTTGAAAGTCTAACAAAATTAGTTGGTGCGGCAAAACAGACAACTTCCTGGTAAACTCATCAAAGAATTGTTTACAACCTTAGGACCCTCCGTCTTAAATATCATTAACTTATCACTCACCTCGGGCACTCTACCAGCAGCCTGTAAAACCGCTGTTATTTGACCTGTGCTTAAGTGGCCAAACCTTGATCCAGAGAACCTCAGTAATTATAGGCCGGTTTCAAGTCTCCCGTTTATTGCGAAAATTCTCGAAAAAGTTGTAGCGCAACAGCTTAGTGACTATAACGCCGCTAATAATCGATTTGAAATTCTTCAGTCAGGATTTAAAGCCGATCACTCTACTGAGACGGCTCTTGCTAAAGTGACTAATGATCTTCTCTTAGCCATGGACTCCGACACTACTACTCTTACTTGAACTTAGTGCTGCTTTTGACACCGTTGATCATAACATACTACTAGAACGCCTAGAAGGATGTGTTGGTATCTCAGGCTCAGCACTTTCTTGGTTTAATTCTTACCTCGCAGAAAGGACGCATCGTGTAATTCATGGCAATGCGACTTCTGAGTTTTGTAAAGTTACATCTGGAGTCACGCAGAGATCCGTACTAGGACCCCTATTGTTTAGCATCTACATGCTTCCGCTTGGTGATATACGTAAATGTAACATTAGTTTTCATTGTTATGCTGACGATACCCAATTATATATGCCGCTCGAGATAACAAACCCGGCTAATTGCTGTAATTTAGAGGCGTGCCTTGCCGAGATTAAACAATGGATGTCTCTCAATTTTTTGCTTTTCAACTCCGATAAAACCGAGATGTTGATTATTGGCCCTGCTCGTCATCGGCACCTATTTATGAACACCACTCTGAGGCTCAATAAATGAACTATTACCCAAAGTGATTCAACAAAAAATCTTGGTGTTATATTTGACCCAACTCTGTCTTTTCAAATGCACACTAAGAACATTACTAGAATTACATTTTTCCATCTCCATAATATTGCTAAAATTCGTCCAATTCTGTTAAATAGTGATGCAGAAATTTTAATCCATGCGTTTGTTACGTCTCGCCTTGATTATTGTAACGTTTTGCTCTCTGGTCTAACCATGTTTAGTATTAAAAGTCTGCAGTTAGTCCAAAATGCTGCAGCAAGACTCCTAAACCTTCGGTCACAAAATGCTGGCCTTTTAGTGATCCCGAGAGCCAAAAAGAAGTTCGCAGGCTCTAGAGCGTTTTCTCTTCGAGCACTGTCAGGGAATTCCACTCGGAAGACCGAGACAAGCCTAATAGAGGACTGTAAAAAGCAACTCAGACCAGCCAAGATTGGCTTTTCTTACGCGCGGGACAGTGAAGGCCACTCAAGGTGGTTTCTCCCCCAGTCTGTCAGCTTCCGTGCCCCCCCATGCTCTTTTTATTCAGTACAAGCAGCATGCATTCAAAGATACAGACACATGACAATAGCGGTACTTCCTCTTATCTGCACTTTGCAACAGTCTGCGGTTAAATGTCTTCTGCTGACAGCTTCCTGTTTGACACTTTGCACGGCACATTTTACTGCATATGGAGACTATGTGGGTAAGGTCAACAAACGGTCACCACAGGACATTCAAGGAAATTAAACTTTTAACATGATATTAATGTAATTGTCGATTTCTCTCACGGGCACCGATGCTTTGGAATGCCCTACCCGTGGATATTAGAGGCACTCTCTCAGTAGAAATGTTTAAAACACAACTTAAGACTTATTTGTACGATTCTGCATTTAGTTGAGCTGTTTGTTTTGGCTTCTTTTTCTGCCCCCTTTTCCCAGGCTTGGGAACTAGGTGATGACGACAGATTTGGAGGTTGCTGTTTCGATTCAACAGCAACTGACTGCTACAAGATTGGAGGCTGACCACATTCTCTTTGGCGCTGTTAGGAAGATTTGTACATTGGGCCCCTGCTCACTTCATCGATGTCATCTTCCTGCAGCACTTCATTTGATTAACTTTCACATCACTTTAACAAACATTGTCTAGTACTACAATGTGTGTTCAATGTTGCCCACTCGGCATCCATTGCAGCCTGATCATCCTGGAAGGGGGATTCCCCCATCTGTGGTCCCTTCTCAAGGTTTCTCACTTTTCCCCAGATGGGTTTTTTTTAGTTTTTCCTTGCCCTCCTGGGGGTTAAGATCAAGGGATGTCGTGTATATGATCTGGTTCATATGTGAAGCCCTTTGAGACTTTCCTGTGATTAAGGGCTCTATAAATAAATTTGACTTGACTTGACTTGTAGGGCTGCGTTGTCCCCTGTTCTGTTTGTGTCATTATCTAGATAGGGGTCAAGTGTACACTGAAATTAATGTTATTTTCAGCTTCAGGACGTCTATTTATGCTAGTTACCTGTGGAAATATGCATCTACAGCCTTTGGTTTGGATTTGGCAGCTGTTTCTTTTTTCATGGCCAAAATGTATGTTTCAGCGCCTGAAAATGACAGTTTGGCCGTGTGCCGTTATCTTGATAGGGGTTACGTGTACACTGAAATTAATGTCATTTTCGGCTCCGAGACGTCTATTTATGCCAGATAAATGTGTAAATGTGCATCTACAGCTTGTCATGTGATGTGCCATGTCAAGGTGAAGTGATGGTATAAATCTATATTGGTTAAAGCCCCAGTACGAAGTAAAAGGCCTAAAGTGCACTTCCATTTGTTAGACTAGATGTCGACATTATTCATTTAACTACTATAAACTTGCCAGCCCGAAAGAATCCTGTATAAAGTTTAAAAGCATAAAACCTAGTAAAATAAACATACCAAAGTCTATGCTCTCACAATTATTCTCCTGATGCCTATGCAAGTGTTTTTCACTTATTACCTAAGATAATTAGTCCCCAATAACCTAAAAGCACAGAAGTGCTACAAGTCTATTCTACATGTTGTGATAGAAACAGTAAAAGTTGCTCGGAAACTGCTTTGTGTATCAGATAACCCATGTGCATTTGCTCTTAAAGGATGCCACGTGATGTGAAAGGAGTAAGCAAGAACCAGCCTGTTGTCTACATAGGAGAGAATGTAGCAATAAGAATTGTATCTATATGTTGTCCGTTATATTGCTTGCTTGGATATACAATATTAAGTACTCAGATTGTTTTAGAAACTCATGTATGTTTTAAATAAGTGTCTTAGACGGTCATAAGGTTGTTGCGTAGTCGGGCACAAGTTTGACACAAACATGTTGACGAGGTAACTGAAAATAATTCACTTTTATCGCGCGCTTAGGAAATTGGCCAGTCGAGCATCTGAATTGCCTTACTTCCCAATAGTTTCTTACTTTAATCAGGTTTGGGGCAATTAATAACTGATCAATCTTGAGAGCTCACTTAGATTAAGACTACTATTTAATCATGTTTATCTTACTTTCTTATTATTACTGTCATTTCTTATTTTATGATTTTAACTGATGTTATACATGGCTTTAATGTCAATCTTTGATTTCACCTATCATCTTACATTATTAACAGAATTGGTATTGTTACTATTATGATTGAGTTGAATTAATATCATGTAATAAAACTCATAATCATCTAATTTTCTTGCTTATTGACTATTCTGCTTTTAAGGAATTGATGGTTGGTAAGGAATTATTGTTTAATTATTCATATTATTAAATAAAATTGTATGAACTTATTTTAACACTATTATTGTCACTCGACTGATTTAATTCATTTACACACTCAATCTCTATTGAATGAACGGCTAAGACCTTAATGATACCATCATTACCATTCGATGAAATTAATTAGAGTTTACTCCAGCTAGAAATAAAACAAATCCGTACGGTTTTAACAAAAACGGTTGAACTTCCTAGGTCAATAACAAATGCAAACGATTCAGAATGAGAAGGGAGCTGTCGTAAAAGTACAGTGGTTACTTTAATAACTCTTAGTTCTGCTACTCGCTAAGATTAATTAAATGACTGAAAATCGGATTGGCTATACAAATTTCAAGGCAGTTAGTAACCTAGGTGAATTCCTCTCGACACTGACTAGGATACTCTTCCATCCCCTTGCACTGTCGTGTTAGAGCGGGCAAAGGTCAAAGGGAAATGTAACCCATTAAACGGCGTAGCCGATTTGGATTATCCCGGTAATCCTGCGGGTAAGCGGAATCTGACATGTGGCGCCCAACGTGGGGCGTTTGATTGATTTATTACAAAATGTCGGGATCAGTCAGAGCCCCGAATGAACCCGGGTAAGCGTTTTGCTGAGTATTGGGAACGAAACTCAGAAAACGGTACCCGCTGATAAATTGTCATGTCAGACGACTCTGAGAAGCCACAAAAATAGTCTTTTTAAGGAAGTGTTTCCTAGAAAATGACTTTTTATTGTAGGTCCAGAGCGGGCCTATGGTGAGAAGACAGAACTATTTTGTGTCATAGAAACGGTGACCAGTCCCCTATGGGAGTTCACACTCTAGAGTGAGTGTGGAAAAGCCATTCAAAGTGAATGGGCTTTCACCGCGACCTACTGCTCTGGTTGGCGGTGAAGATACTGGAAATCTTTTTGAGCGAGCTGCGAAGCGCTCGATAGCAAAGGGGGCTGAGTCTTGAGATTTGCATAAACCTGTGGGTGGCAAGAAGGCGGGCCTTCAGTTGGAACAGAACTACTGAGTAGCTGACAAGGAGTCAGAATTAGGAGAAATAGCAGAGGAGATTATAGCTGAAAGGCTTAGTGTAGTTTTGGGGCAATCCTCGGGAAAACCTTTCTAATGATAGATAATTTTTTGAGTTATTTGGGTCTCCCTTTTTGGATGCGATTGCCCATCCTTTTTGTAGGTTATAATAGATTCCCATTTTTAACACATTTTCCTTATTTCTTATTATCATATGGCGGCATACCCCTGGAAATTTATAGTCCTTTTTCCCTAATTGCCGATACCTTACCCCTAGCCACCGAGGCCGGCACTCACTCCTTCCCTTCCTTTTTACCTTTTTAACCAGATATTATTCTTGGAAGGCGGAAGCTCGATCTATTATATGATAATACATGTGCCTAAATGGACAGAGGAAGCAGACCAGACCCAATGTTTGTGAACAATTACAAAATTGCAAGAAACCGGCATAGATAGAGCTATGGAAAAAGGAGCATTGAGGATGTGGTAGATGTAAATGGGATACGATCAGGGAAAATGTTATGGAAAGTGTCTGAGTCAGTAGCTGTAGGAGCTTTTAGGTTGCGAATTTCAACTCCAGTAACCTCAATGACAGGGGCTGAATTTGTGGTAGTAATATTAAAAGAGCAGAGAGGAGAAAGAATCAATAGAGCAATGGAGGGTCTGTTGACTCAGATGCTACAGATATCCCAGACTAAGCTGCAAATTCGACACCAACCTAAAGCTAAGTCAAGAAAAGCACCTCAACCAGCTCCCACAACCGAGCCCTACCCTGTGCCGTCACCCAGAAGAAGAACGTGTGAGGAAGGGCAAAGTTGAGTTACACACGGTGTCGTGGTGGAGGATGGAGGACAAGCTGGGCCGAGTGGACTGCACCTGACAAGACCCTCTCCACACCGAGGAGAACAGGACAAAGGAGGGACTCCCAGGGTGACAGTTGTGACCTTCAGTCCAACCACATCTACTCCAAACAGAATGAACGACTCTTACCGAGCACTGCCCTCAGTATCAGATGAAGACCAAAGACAACGGTTGGGAAACACCAGAAATTTGGCACAAGCTACAGCTCCTCCGCCAAGTCCCAAAGAGGAAAGTGATAATGGAAGCGACTTGGAGGAAGAAGGATGGAGGAACACAGCATCCCCTGTCCTACCTGGAGCTGAAGCAGAGGAAGAGGAGCTGGAATCAATAACGTCAAACGCGGTCCTCGCTGACCCTGAGGAGCAACTCCTAAAAGAAGTCAAAAGACCGACAAATAAGGAAAAAAGAAAAAAACACAACCAGTGTTTAACGTCTATCAAGCTTCAGAAAGACTGGCCAGGAATCCACAACTGGGGTACACTGAAACCTGGGATAGAAGGAAAGTCTTTATACCGAAGGCAGGACAGAAAGAATATCCATACCCCATAGCCTGGCTCGAGAAACTGGACGAGGTAACATCATTCACGGTGAAAACGACCTACAGAGACGCTGTGGATATTTTGCAAACTCCTACCTATCATACACTAGTAGGATATACAGATTTAATGAAGAACTTCAGAAAGGCTTCGTAACAGTAATGTCCGACTTCTTGCTCAGAAAACTCAAGCAAACAGTGTACTTTAGAGCAAAGACAGAGTTGAAGGCGGATGAGGACCTGGATAGCGACGACAACAGGATGACCACAACGATGATCCCCATCACTTCTATATACCAGCCCTCTAAGAACCCGGCTCAACTGGGAACAACTACATGTGGCCCTAGTCACCTGATACCACCAAATGAAGTGGAAAGAAGTATGCAAGAATTCAAGGCCTTAAAGGAACTAGTACAACCTAAAAGCCAGAAAGACACTGTTAAGTCGTTTGTACTTGGTTGAAATTTGGCCTATCGTCAAAGACGCTCCAGGGAGCGAAGCCGCTAAAAAGCTGTGGCTGCAGTATATCACCACTAGCCGAGTTGAACCAAATGAAACAGCGCAAGAGGTCTATGAAAGATGGGTGGATGATGAAGATGAGGATGAAGATGCTAACATAGACAGCTAGAGAACAACTAAAGGAAGGAGTCACACTATTAAATGTGTGGCACAAATTAAAACAAGTCGTAACTCCAAATAGATATGTTAGAGCGCTAAGGAGGGTTGTGACACCTGCAGGGAATGAAGATGTCCTTGTAAAACTGGCTCCTGGCAGTAACATAACAAAGATTTCAGCCTCCATTAAAGAATGGGATCGACTGCATAAACATTACGCTGACAAGAGAAGAGTGGCCACATGGAAGGTTACTCAAGCCAGCGAGTGGAAAGAAAAAGCTTTTCATCAAAACCGACAAGGAGAGACGACCAACAGTCAAACCAAAGAACACTGCAGTCTTCTCGGAGAACACCATACACGAGACCACAGCAGCAGAAGATAATTGAAAACCAGAAACGACTTCCCCAAGCTAAGTCACAGCCGACGGCAAGAAAAAGAGGCCCCGGCGCATAGGTATCAAAAGAAGAATATGACAAAATGACACCAGAACAAAAGAATGCTCTCCACGAGACTCGCAGTGCTGCGGCCTCAGGTAAGCCTGGCCAATAATGGAGAAAATGGGCAAGGGATCTTCCGAGTAGGCGATAACCTCTACAAGAATATAGAGGGAGTGTCCTACTTGGTGGATACAGGGGCTGAGGTGTCAATGACCCGTAGAACCTTAAAAAGGATTGGACACCTAACGGTATCAGCAGCAGATGGATCAAAAATAGAGATGCCTGTTGGAATATGGCAAGGAATATTGTGGGTTATTGGACCCTACGAATTTTTAACGTTAAGGGACGCGGAAGACTTGGGAAAACCTATGGACCAATGCCAGTCAGCCGAGGAAAGATGTGATGCATTACGGACAAAACAAGCATCAATTGGCACAACCAGAATAACAAAACAAAGAGAGTGGTATAAACCTGTAGATGTGCCGGCTGTTAAAGTCCAACAGGTCCAAGATAGCGATTTATCACCTGAAGGAAAGAAGAGACTAAACGGGATACTAAGGAGAGCCTTAGTGGCTCATTTCAAGAATGATTGTGGAGACCTGGGACCGAAATACGTGCACACCATCAATGGAGGAGTGCATCCGCCGGTAAGACAGTATCCACTCAACCCAGATGCTGTCACTGAAATGGAAATGATTGTAAAAGAATTATTGGCGTTGAACATAATCAGAGAAGAACCAAATCCCATCACAAATAACCCAATTCAAGCTGTCAAAAAGTCTGAAGCAAGTGGAGGAGGTTGGAGGCCAGTTATTAACTTTCAAGCTCTCAACCGCCGGACGGTAGCTAATCGTGCGACCCTCATCAACCCCCAAGCATCCATAAAAATGGAAAGAGTGAAGAAATACAAGTCTTGCATTGACCTAGCCAATGGATTTTTCTCATTAAGGATCCCCAAAACATCGCAAGGAAAGACGGCATTCACACATACAGGAAAAACATTCGTTTGACAGAGATTGCCTCAAGGATACAAAAACTCCCCAAACGTATTCCAATCAGCGGTTTTGCAGATTTTGGAAGGATTGCCAGTCACAGTCTACATTGATGATGTGTTCATAGCAAATGACACAGAAGAGAAACACTTGGATACTTTACAAGCCGTAATAGAGCGAGTCTCTGCAGCAGGACTGAAACTGAATCTTAAAAAATGCCAACTTGCTAGGTACCAGGTGGACTACTTGGGTTTCCAAGTGTCAGAGGACTTTGGACTTTCAGAAGTATACCGGCAGAAAATCGAACAGATTTTACCCCCAACTTCCGAGAATGACCTGCAGAGGATACTCAGGCAATGTTCGAGATCATGTTCCCCACTACCAAAAATATGCAAGACCCGTCTACGCAAAGAGCCAGATGATAAAAAATCCAAGAAATGGATCAGGTCAGCAAAAGACCAAGGGAATTTGGAAGCACTAAAGTGACTAACGTGAGATGGGGAAGGTGGGACGATATCCTACCCGACCCTGACTTGGAAATAGGACCAGCAAAACCCACTTCCAAGAAACAAGTAACATCAAAAGAAAAACTGGAAAAACCCTACGAATGTGTACCCCACCCTTATGGATCTAAGAAGGGTGAAGACCTATCTGCCCATTGGGGCTTCATCCTTAAACAGAATGGAAAAGAAAGATGTCAGCGCAAAGGTAGAACTCCTGGCAGAGGCCAAGCCGGAGAAGCTACAACAGTGTTGGAGGGACTGTTGGAAGTTATAAGACTACATGTGGGACGTTGTAAGGATTATAACAGACAGGCATTATTGTGCACAAGCCCTCAAAGAGGGTTTAGCCATTTGGGAAGAAAATGCCTATGATGGAGCAAAAGGAAAACCAGTGTAGCCCACAGTGAACTGTGGACGAAGATAGCAGAGTTAAGGCAAAATATACACATTGATGTTGTCCACCAGAAAGCCCACACCAAGGAGGGTTCCCACTGGAAAGGTAATGATGAAGTTGATTAATACGTCCAACAAAGAAGAATCATAGTTGTAGGATCAAACATTTGGGACAATGTCCCCGGAGGAAGAAAAGTGGTCCCAGATGAGCTTGTGAGCAAGGTAACCATGGCCGTATATGAAGCGCTAGGCCACGGAGATGCCTTACCCACAAAGAAGGAGTTGGAAAGACTGGAACTTTGGATCCCAGAGAAGAAGATCCGTGCTGTCTTACGGGACTGCGAGCAATGTAACAGCGAGCGGGCGGATTGGCCATCAAAAGCACCGTGCCATGGGGGTCAATTTTTATGGACGTAGCAGGCCCCATGGGAGTGAATGGCGCAAAAAATGAGAAATACCTTATTGTGCTTGTGGATTCGATGTCAGGACATTTTGGGCTGAAAGCAGTAAGAAAAGTAAATACCAATAGTGTGATTAAAAAACTAGAAGGGGGCTGCATGTGGCTCGGACTACCTAAAGAATTAAGAACAGACAATGGAACTCATTTCAAAAATGCTGCAGTGGACAGGTGGTGTCAGAAGTGGGGAATAACGAGGGTTTATTCACCACCTTACACCCCTCAAGCTACCGGCGTGGCTGAACGGACCACTGGCCTAGCTAAAAATTGGCTGGGAAAGAACGTTAATGTAAAAGAATGGAGCACGAAGTTTGTGGAATTAGTCAAGGACCTTAATGGGAGGAGTAGGCCAGATAGGCCGTCCCCCTGAGAGGAATTGAACCAACGCCCCTTTGTCTCCTTCAAGATAGGCTGAGCACAAGAGAAAACCAGCCCGCAGAAGGAAAAATGCCCATTTAAAGTGGGACAAGGAGTGTGGATTAAGTCTCGCAATTTATCCGGCAAACAACCTGTTAAAGCCAAATACGAATACTTTGACATCGTTGAAGAAATCCATGACAGAAATACAGTGCGACGAAGACATAAGGGATTCCAAGGGGTAGAGCAGTTGAAACCAATACCAGTCAGTTCAGCTCAAGCCAAGGAGTAAAACTAAATTAAGAAAATATAGGATGGATGAGAATGACGAAGCCGTCCCTCCTTTTATCAAGATGGCCATGGTGAAAGGAGCGGTTATCACACAGAGGACTTCGAGTGGAATAATGGCCGGAAGAGCACTTAAACTTTTGGAGAATGCTAGAAGAGGATTCCTTTCCATAAGATTGGAAGGTTTTTGTTGGAACCATGCCGATGTAAGCTGCGTCATCTGCGGAAGGGACGAGACAGTCGCCACCGGATGGGTTAGACCCAGCCTAAATGGTTGCATAGCCCGCCTGTTCCAAGGGTGTTAGGCCGAGCCAAGATACTGGATGCATTTATATGTGTTGATTGCTGAATGAAATATTTGCCCAGATTTAAAAAATGTGCCCAAAGAGACCTAGACCCGCAGGAGAACAAGTGACAGGAAAATTGTAGCTGCCTGTGGGATGGAGAAAGGCTATTATATTGTGGAAGTTGCTGGGGAAGACTCTCAAGTGGTATTGCGGTAAGTACAGAAGCGGGCGAAGGATGGCAAGTAACAAAAGTGGCCACTCCGATAAGTGTGCTGAAACCCATCTTATCCTACTCTTTTGGGATGGACTACAATGATGATAAGATGGGGCTCCAGAAACTGCTTCACAACAACTGGCCAGCTTTGAGTCAGAACTCCTATCCTAACCGCCTAATCAAAGACTCCTTACCAGCAGCAACCATGCTATCCTTAAACCAACGGGTGTTAGGAAGAGACCCCATCATGGAACATGGATACTATTCTCCTTTCTTTGAGCCAGGACCAGGAAAACCCTGGGCACATCTAATAAGCTACATAATGTCACGGGAAGACGTCCTAGTGTTGCCTTTACCCGAGGCTCCCTAAGAGCGCGAGTTGGAGGAAGATAACGTTTATAGTTATCAAACAGCCCTAGATATGACGACCATAAATAAATGAAGTACTTAGCTGAAGTAGCTATAAGAAGTGTGCGCCCTACAAATAACTCAAGAAATGCGGGAGCAAACGACGAATTTTGGATCAAGCTCCAAATTATGATGGTTATAGTGCCCTATGAGGGCTTGTACTCTCTAGGAGTAAAAATGATAATATGCCCTAAAAGTCAGAGCCTGTTTTCAAGCCCCTACAAGGAATAACAGGAGGCTTCGCACACTGGCTGTGTGGCTGCAATGGAACTACGTAATATAGAAAGTGAAGACTCTACTCCCACGAGGGAGGAAAGAGCAGGACCCTCAAATGACACAACTTGGGGTAGAGGGAAGATGGAATTGCCCAAAGATCGAAACACACATAAAAAGAGTGGCTGCCCCTTTCAAGGCTGTATTGGACGAGGTCATATACTACCAAACAGAGAGAGATATCGGTCCTTGAAAGGGTGCCCTAAATGGAATGAAGAGTGGCCAAAATTGCCAAGACAAGATGTTAAAACGCAAGGAAGAAAACCAGAAGGATATGCCAGAAAATTAAGAGCATTAGACTTTGTCAACAGTCACGCCACGCGCAGAAGAAATATGATACGAGAGGCGCTCGAGCAAGAAGGTTCCTCCCCTGTGGAGGAGGAGCATGATTCAGATGGCCCTAGAATAATTCCGTTGAAAATAAGTAGCAGTGACGAGGATAGCGCGAAACAAGGATAAGAGGCGATTAAGACACAACTCTCTCGCCTTTGGAACAGACCAGCTGATCCGCAACCTTCTACATCCTCAAAGCAACAATCGATTAGAAGACGAAATCCAAATGGGTAATTCAATACAAGATCTAAGAAATTGTTTGAATTTGAAGAGTTGAAATAGCAGCAACCCAATTGACTGATGCAGTGAGTAGAATGCCTAAACGCTGCTACAAATTTGGAGCGCGAACATACAGCGGTAGCAAATAAGGTGAACTGTCTTGGCCATGAGCGTTTGAGACCAATGTACGTAATTGACGAACAAAAAGAGTTATTGAAGATATTACAACGGAGAATCCTCCAATTGGGAGAAAATGTGCAGAGTTTAGACCAACGTTGCACCAGATTGATGAATCGCGAACAAAAAGGAACCCCCTCTCAAGGGGCATAGTCAAATTAGAAACAAGTTTTGAAGAGAAGTAAAAGGTCTGGCTCATGACAATGGGGCGGAGCAATGTGAAACTATAACTATGATAACTTGAATGCTTGATGTACAGTTGTGACCAGAAACAGATGGTGTAAAGATGATGGCAAAGAGGAAAGCGGAACAAGTACAAGTAAATACACCAGTCTTCCCATATGCAGAGATCCCTTACACAAGCATAGGACGGGATCGCCCGAAGCATAATTGGTATAAATGGATGACAGTGGCAACTTTCATACTTGGCGCTATCCTGACGGTTGTCGTGTTAGGACTGATATGCCATGGAGACCTTGCTAAAAGACTTGGTAAAGACCCTATGGAATTGAAGAAAGTTCAGCATGGCAATACTAAAATATTCAACCAAACATGTTGGGTGGTTGGCACCTATATAACAGCTGAAGAATGGAACTGGACAAAAATCGGTGAAGAAAACGAGAGAACTTGCTCTACAACCAACAATGCATGGTTTGAAAGCAAAGCATGGTGCTGTATAAAATGGGAAAGAGATTATGGGATGAAGACAACCCCTACATTCCGCATCGACCTGACCCTCTACTACAAATTATTGAAGGACATTCTTTTAGGAAGAGCCTATGTGAAGGTCGTGAAATTATAGGTTTTGATTGGATTGGCCTGAACAGAATCTATAATAACGGAACTTGCTACTCCCCTTATGAACATTGGATGACATGTGGCCATGGAATTAACCTCCATGAATGTGTGTGGTATGAGAAGATTGGAAAAAGTGATTGTCCAGACGGCGAAAACGTCTGTTACTGCCGTGGCAGAAGTGGCAGCTGAAGGACTAGGTGATATTGGATCCTGGCTGCTCGACCTTGTCAAGGAAGCAGGAGTGTGGCTGCTCCTAGGACTTGGACTCATAATCGCTGCCATGATTGCCTTTACGGCAATCAAGAGAGGTGTGCATAGACGACCGATGCCCTGGAGATACAAAATTATGATCTCACCTCCAAAAGCAGCAGGTGCCAGAAAGCAGTCCAAGAAGAGGGCGGTGTCGAAAGAGAAGGAGGTGCTATTCCAGGAGGTGGATCGGGGGGTGGGGCGGAGCCAGAGCGCCTGTAAGATGCAGCGCCCTGGCAGCAGATGCCTCTCACACCATACACTCCTTGGTGGGAAGGTAACCTTTTCGAACCATGGCTTGCGATGCTAACTCTAATGGCACTTTTGGAAGTCCAGGCGCCTTAAGGAACGTGAGTAATGAATTAGGATTTTTTATCATATGGTTATGTCATTGCATTGGTCAGTGGTATTTTGTCGCAGTTTACATGGCCTATCCTTTTGCTTGTGTCCGTGACAAAGGTCCTGGTCCTCCGGTTCGTGTTTTGTACTTATACCCTATGTCTGGGCCTCTTCATGGTTTACATGCATAGCCAAATTATGATAATCTACAAATCACCGACAGGGATTGTGGAAACATTTGGTTTTGGATTTGGTAGCCGTGATTCAAAGTGCGCCGCTCCAACCGTATGGGCCGACTCCTTGGCCTGGGCTATCCGCCGACAGCGCACCTTGCGCGGTCACATTTTTCGGGCGACCCGCCTAAATTTTGGCTCGGAGAAAACTGTTGAAAATTGGAATTTTCATCAATTTGAGCCACTCGGGACCTTACCCGCCCCCAAATATGGTTCTAATCTGAGAGGCCGTTAGGGACATCCCGGTAATTCAGGAATAGCTCTCACACTTACTACTGAAATGCTTTCATACACACAAGTGAAATTTTAATTAGCATAAAATTAGGATAAATAGACGTTCCGAAGCCGAAAACTATGTCCGTTATGTGATTATAAAAAAGGCCTATACAGGTGTTTTTAACTCGTAAGGATGGGTGAGGAACCTAAGCTACCCAATATTCCAAAATGACCCGTACCTATCAAGTCGTAAAATTAAGGAGTCAAAGGCACAACAGTGTGAGCTATTTGAACGAATAGGTACAAGAGGTCTTTCCACAGAAGAAAAAGAATCTCAGTTGAGCACCAACAGAAAGACGAAAAGACCTTGGGAGTGAACAGGCCACTGAAAAGAAAAATGGACAGTCAGTACATACTTTAAAATACTTCTATCCCTACCTACCTTCATGAATAACAGTCATGTATGTAATAAATACATTTTTTTATATACTTAGATCTGATATTTCTACAGATGGATGAAGCCAATGCTTCTCGCAAGTGTATACACAAAATATTTTTTTTCCCTTGTAATGATTTTTTTTCAAGTATTCATAATACTAGTTTTATACATGTTTTATTTTCTTTTTTTACAGCTAGTCAAACCAGAGATGTTTACACACAAGTGTAAGTGAGAAGGGAGATCAACTCATCCCCCATTGACTGTCAAGGTCAATACATTTTTTTGTTTGAATCAAACATTGAGAAACATTTTCTTGAGGAAAAAAAAAGTATGTGTATGCCGACGGCCAGTGTGTGTGTGAACTGTAAAAGACTATACAATGAACCCACCATCTGGTTGCCATGAGAAACATCTTCTAGAAGTCTCTGTAACAGAAAAAGAATTTGGAAAATGTGTTATTATTTTGTTTTCTACAGAAAACGAACATTCCATCTCAGTGGTATCCTGGAACTCAAAGTAATGATGATGAGAATGGTGAGGATAATTCCTATACGTCCTCAATCGTTGATCAAAACGTTTCTCAACATTCAGGTATGTCAATATATTTTCAAGAATGCCTTTTCTACAAAATTGTCAATCCAATGTTTAATGATATGAGTTATTTGTTATGAAAAAAGCAAGTGTTGTGAAATGGGGCAAATGGGTGAATCAGAAAAAGAAAGGAGAAAATTGTATGTGTGGGACATGGCTTTGTAAAAGCCTTGTCCATAAATTCCATCTTCTGGTTGCCATGAGAATCGCAGTATGATTTGTAAACTCAATGACTCCCTCTTCTGGTTGCCATTAGAATCACATCCAATGTATGCACCTCTTCACATCAAAAGTAGTTAAGAATACATTGTTTGTTGCTGATGACACATTAGATTAAAACAATACCTGTTATGTTTTTCTGAAACACTTTTTAATTATGTTTAATTTGAAGGAATATTATTTAACCCTTGAAGCAAATGTTTTAATTTATTTATATTTTTAACAAAGTTGATATATTCAACTTCAAGTCTCTTTTAACTTCATAGAGTTTTAAAAAACTGATACATTTACATGTAAATATGTTTATTTTAATTTAGTGAAGTACAGTTTACCTATATTGATATGATTTTTTTTTTTTCATTTTTACAGGATCACCTCAGAGAGCTGAGGATGATAATAGACATGTGAGGCCTGTCATTCTGAGACCTTTCACAAACCGTGAGATAAGGATGCAAGAGAACATCACGCAATGTTGATTGATGCCCTGTAAGCTGTTAAAGCACTGATTTCCCTGGCTGACAAGATAACCTCATTATGGTGAAACAGTATTCAACTCATTACCTCCTGAACAGGTGCTAAAGCTCTATATCTTGTTTTTATATCACGTGTATTTTTCATGTTTTCTAGAGGCATGATTTTTTAAAATATTCTATGTATGCATGATTTCTCGATGATTTAAGTTCCATGTACGCATTTTTTTGTTTCTTTTTTTTTTTACACTGTTATTTCTAAGACATATCATGGAGAACTCTGAAACAAGGGCTATGGAGACAAGCAGTAGTTCATAAATTGATATACAGTAAGTATTCTCTAGTAAGGAATTGTATTTGCATTGTTCAATATTTACTGAGAACAGAATTTCCTTATGTGGGAAAAAAACTACGGTACATGTCCTGTATGAACGTGCAAGTATGTTAACAAAATAGATGTGTAACAACACAAGCAATATTATGCAAAAAAAAAAAAAAACATTTTCGCCCAAATCTTTATTCAACAAAATCTTCACTATAAAGTACAGGTATATGAACAAAATACAATAATACAGTACAACAAACATGGTCCAAATACTTTTGAAAAAATACTGTAAACACTGTAACACCAATGCAGTACAGTACTGTACTTAACTACAGTAAGTAAACTGTACTGTATTTTAGTGTTGATTTTTCTCAGACTTGGGAAAAATTAGTCTATTTTGAGTTGTTCTGTTGGCTTCATTCTTTACTGTATCAAAATGTTTGTCTGCGTATCATACAGTTTTGTTAAAAAAAAGCATTTTTGGTAATCTCCATAGCTTCCTTGCTGGACGGTGGCTTTACATCAGGACTTTTTAAAAGTCTCATAGATTTGAGTTTTTCCGACTCCAAGTGTCTCCTGGATGTTTTTTACTTCGCTTAATCGGATACATTTCACTCTCTCTTCCACGGTCATTACTGTTAGTCTTCGTTTGGATGCCATGATCTACAGACGAAAATATAAATGAATACATAAATCTTTTGCAATTTCAGTAAAACGCATGCCAAAGAAGTAACTTTTATGTCGCTGTTTTGGATCCGATGATGGCGGAGTGGTCAAAGTTTTTCAGTAGTATCGAGTGAGAACTGCTTGAGTTTGCGCTACTGCGGACTTTGCTATGGGTTCCGGGTTCCGTATACAGTACCGGAATTTCGTTGTAAGGAATCGATCGTTAATGTAATACAATAGTATAAAATTTAATGCATAGGTTTTTTTCTGAGTGAGTAAATTTCCGTTTGATCCGATGATGGCGCAGCGGTCAAAGTTTTTCCGTAGTATAGAGCGGGGACTGCTTGAGTTTGCGCTACTGCAGGCTTCGCTATGGGTTCCGAATGCCGCAACTTCCGTTGTAAGGAATTGATCATTAATGTAATATAGTAGTAGAAAATGTAATGCATACGTCTGTTTTCCGGGTGAGGTAATTTCCGTTTGACAGAGGTCCGTAGGTGGGAATACTTACTGTACCCGATAATTTACAAGAGATAATGAATGACATACACAAACAGATATCAGATGAAGTTATACCTTACCCAATACAGATTGATGATGGTGATGACAGGGATCCATTCAGAGCAATATGTCATAGTGAAGATTTTGAGGATTTCTTTAACCCTTTAGAAGTTGCATTAGCCCATTTAAAACATCCATCGCAAACAAACACAAAGTGTTACAGAACACATGCTCTCACAACAACAACAATACGATGAATTTAATGACACAAAGCTCTGAGGATTCAGACATGCAAATCACCGGAGTAGAATTACTGAAACAATCATCACAAGCAATTGATACTGAACACCTACTCACACAACAACAACAACACAATGAATTAAAGGGACACTTGGGTGAGCTTAACATTGGCACTTATATAACAGGTTTGCATGTAAAAATGACATCAGTACTAACATGCCCCCTCCTCCCCCAAAGACTCTGGAGTGTTTTATGGTCTTTTTTTGTGATTAGCTTGACGACAAATTGCCCCGCCCCCTTATGGGGAGTGGCTTATGTTATGTTTTGGGTCTCAGCGGTCTACGTCACGGGAGGGAGCCAAGCGTGGTAATATTGCTCGCTTTGCCAGTTCTGTTGTCTAAAACGGTGACCGATCGGCACCAAAATGCGAATTACTTCTCTTGTCCACTTCAACTTATGAAAGTATAAAAGTGTTCTGCACAATAGTTTGGATTTATTGACATAAAACGTGACCTCATCATGATCACCTCCACAAAATCAATAACACCGTGGCGATTGCTCCTCCACTTTCACAAGCTGAAGCGGACAAGAGCATGAATGAGCACACGAACCCCGAATGGTTATATTTCGGACATTTAGCGACGCTAAACTCTTGTCAACTCTCGGAAGGCAGACTGTGACTAGCAACGGGCAGGAGATCAGGCAAGCATGGATCTTTAGTTCAGTTAGTTAGGTACAGCTAATAACAACAAATAGTTTCAGGCCGTTAAAACAAAAGGCGTTAGCACAACAACATTAGCTCCTTACTGTCCGTGCAGCGTGTGGATGTGATCATGAGCCGTCATGTCGCGGGGTTGCCTCCCAAGCAGTTGCGTGGGTCTTCCGACACCGCTTGCAGCCGCGAGAGTGAAGCGGCGTCAGAGTGAGGTAAGACCTCATGGAACACCGGGAGTGTCGAAGCTGCGCATCCAACTCCACAACCGAGTGTTGCCGCATTAGAACGCACCATTTCGGCTGTTACGTTCCATTGTGGACGGCGTGTTGTCGGTCGAAAAAATGCGGCCATTCCTCATCCAAGTCCGTCTCATTTCCACTTCAGTCTCTGTAAATATCTGACTGGTGTTTAATGCCTCGCCTGTCCTAACCGTGATCAGCAAAGAAGCAGGGTTTTTTATTTTTTTTAGCAAAGAAGCATTGTGTGCTGGTCCCAGCCTAAATCTATGTAGCTCTGCTCACTTCCACAATTCCTCATTCTCGTATAAATCAGCCACGGAGAGGTTAATCCTTTTGATATGTTGAAGTGGGAATTAGTAGAGATGTCCATATAAATTTTGGTGCCAATTGATCGCCATTTTTGGACGTCATAAGTAGGGATGTGCGCGACTAGTTGTTTAACCGTCTACGATTTATTAAACATTTAGTATTTTCGGTCGGTTAAACACTGCATTAAGTATCACACATCTTGTTCCTCACGCCTCTGCCTCTGTCAACAAGCTGAGCACCAAGTAGGGGAAATTGCCCCCCCCCCCCCCCCCACCACCACACACCCACATGTACACGTAGTAGGGGGCGGGGACACTAAGTTTGGGGAAGAAAAGTTAATTCTGAAAATGTCGAAGCTACCACGAAAAAAAAACAGCACCGTTTCGCACATCGAGGTGTTTCCTTTGGATGTGGTTTCTCATCGCTCCGGTAGAGTAGTTGTAAGTGAGTTTATGCAGAACCTACAGGTCGATGATGGCGGAGCCGGGCCCAGTGGGCATGGCGGCGGGGCCAGGCAGACGAGCATGAGAGCGTTTGTTCCAGGTGCTATGATGCTCACCGCACAGCAATGATTACCCAACTAATTTGTGAAATGACTGCCCGCGATATGCTGCCGCTTTCTTTTGTTGAGGGCAAAGGGTTCGAAAAATTAATGCTGTATATCGAGCCTGAGTACACGGTGCTAAGTCGCAAAACAATCATGCCCCAACTCGAGAGTAACCATAACCAAATGAAAGAGGAGATGCTACGAGCGTTTGAGCGGGTCAACTACTGTATGTGGCCATAACTACAAACGGATGGACGTCCATAGCCACCGAATCTTAGATGACTATAACGTGTCATATGTGGATGAAGGACATCTCCGCAGCTGTGTGCTTCAGACATGTGCCTTGGAGGAAAGACACACAGCTGAAAACTTGGCTGCTCACCTGCGGAGTGTGATGGGTACGTGGGCACTAGAAAATAAAGTCGTCGCCCGTGTGCATGATAATGCCGCTAACATGGTGCTGGCAAATGAGACCCTGCTGGACTGGGAGTCAGTACCATTACTCATTACATTATTCATAATAAATGTCATGCATTGCATTGACAAATGTATCAGAAATGTATTTCTCTTACAATTGTTCACCTTTATTCAGTCAGTTGTTGTTACTTCAATAGAATTTAAATTAACAAACTGTCCTGAATGTTTGGGCTAAAATAGCCCCTAAATACACAAAGCATTTGCATTGTAAACTTTGAATTCAATGTGTATTAAATTTCAAGTTTTCTTGCTTATAGACTAGTCTCAAATTTTATTTGCGACTAGTCGGCGGGCAAATTAGTCGAAATTCCAATCCCTAGTTATAAGCAATGAAAGTACAATGATTTCCAATGGAGAGTTTGGAATCGGTTACTCACGTGACTCCGCCCGAACAGGGACAGAACGCTAGGGGGCGCGGCCATTCTCCTCATTAAATGCTATTTCTTCAATTTTCCTTATTATTTAAAACAATACTTGCATCCTCACAATTCAAAGTATTACTTAAGAAACACAGAATCCCTGTTTTTTCATGCCCCTATACCAAGGAAGGGAACTGGATGATGTGCCTTTAGGTATAAAGCCCCATTTGATTGGAGTAGTTTGCTTGAATATATTAGATCCACCAACTCTATTTGTTTATTTAAGTCATATATAACAATCTATATCACTGCACTTTGCGTCTGTTCCTGTCCCTCAAGAGAGAACCGAGCACCTTTACGACTGTGTCCCTAAGCCAACAAAAGGGCTCTATTTAAATACATTTTTTATTTAATTATGTCGTCTCATTTATTGCTTGCTATGATTGGTGTATATGTATTTAGGTATTCATGTTCTATTCTGTTTAGTTGCGACAGTCTGTCCATGTATGATTTGTTTACTTATTCATACTTATGTTAACATACAGCACAGTTTTGTTTGGATTGACATACAGTATGGAGTTTTACGCTTGTATGTGATTGGTGGGGGAGGGGTGTTCGTTATGGACAATCCGTGATGAGCACAGAAGTCCAGTAACCGAACACCGCTCGGGTTCAGATCGGGGGGGCCGTTCCTCCCAATCACACCTCTCCAGGTCTCACTGTCATTGCCCACGTGAGCATTGAAGTCCCCCAGCAGAACGATGGAGTCCCCAGGTGGACTCCCTAATTATCTGACCCCAAATTATTTACCATATATTTATTATTTGAACCGACATTAACCTTAGCTTCACCTTACCTAACAATTATGCGGGCTCGTTCTGTAAGAGAGAAGACCAGAAAACCAATCAGCCGAATCACCAAGATTTTATTCCTAACAGCAAAAGCTAATACAGTATCGGGGGCTCGGTTCCCTCTCAATACAGATCTGTGCGCTCCTGTGGCCATCAGAGAGCGACACCACACCCGAGTTGCCCCGAACAGTTATAGAAAACAATATGCAAATTAAACACACCAAAAACACTAGCCACTATCATTTCATTAGTTACATGGTACCTGCAATATATTTCTTCAGATGCTGATTGGTTCTCTTTTCACCGCCGTCTCAGATGACGCCTTTTCTTGTGCACATGACTCGCTGGGTTGTAGCTCCTGGAAACACCAAGTTATCTGCATTTCAAGAGACCGGGGCCTTCAGAGAAACTGTGGCCCCCGCCTTTGTCTCCCTTTTTTCACTGGCGGCACCTGGTACCATCAAACCTCCCACACATTGTGTTCCTCCGATACATTCACTCCCCTGATACTGCAACCTTGAAACAGCTCTACTTCTACTCATTTGTAATACAACTTTGAATTATTAATAAATGGTTTACATTTATATATCTTCACAAACTAATAATAAAACCCTTCACTAGCAATGCATGTGTATGTCTTCACAAACTAATAATAAAACCCTTCAAACCTGTGGTTTGGATTTGGCAGCAGTGATTCACAGTGCCGAGCTCAAACCGTAGGGGCCAACTCCTCCGCCTTGGCTATCCGCCAAAAGCACACCTTTCTCGGTCATAATTTTCAGGCGACCCGCCGATTTTCTACTTGAAGAAAAGTGTTGCAAATTATAATTTTCATCAACTTAAGCCACTCAGGGGATCTTGCCCGCCCCCAAATATGGTTGTAAAGCCCTTACTTCATAGACAATTTGTTGTTTTGTGCCTTAAAACGACATGTGTGGCTGCGCTGTCCCCTGTGCTCTTCGTGTACCTTTCTTGACAGGCGTTACTTGTAGACTGAAATTGTCACTTTCTGCTTCGGCACGTATATTTATGCTAGATACACTTGTAAATATGCATCTACAACCTTTGGTTTGGATTTGGCAGCTGTGATTCACAGAGCGGAGCTCCAACCGTAGGGGCCGACTCCTCCACCTTGGCTATCCGCCAAAAGCACACCTTTCTTGGTCATATTTTTCAGGCAGCCCGCCGAATTTCAACTTGGAGAAAAGTGTTGAAAATTATAATTTTCATCAATCTAAGCCACTCAGGGGAAATTGCCCGCCCCCAAATATGGTTGTAAAGCCGTTACTTCATCGACAATTTGTTGTTTTGTGGCTTAAAACGACGTGTGTGGCTGCGCTGTCCCCTGTGTTCTTCGTGTTCTTTTCTTGACAGGCGTTACTTGTATACTGAAATTAATGTCACTTTCTGCTTCGGCACGTATATTTAGGCAAGATACACTTGTAAATATGCATGTACAAACTGTGATTTGGATTTGGCAGCAGTGATTCACAGTGCCGAGCTCCAACCGTAGGGGCCAACTCCTCCGCCTTGGCTATCCGCCAAAAGCACTCCTTTCTCGGTCATATTTTTCAGGCGACCCGCCGAATTTCGAGTCGGAGAAAAGTGTTGAAAATGATAATTTTCATCAACTCAAGCCACTCAGGGGAACTTGCCCATCCCCAAATATGGTTGTAAAGCCCTTACTTCATAGACAATTTGTTGTTTTGTGACTTAAAACGACGTGTGTGGCTGCGCTGTCCCCTGTGCTCTTCTTGTGCCTTTCTTGACAGGCGTTACTTGTATACTGAATGAATGTCAATTTTTCCATCGGCACGTATATTTATGCTAGATACACTTGTAAATATGCATCTACAACCTTTGGTTTGGATTTGGCAGCTGTAATTCACAGTGCGGAGCTCCAACCGTAGGGGCTGACTGCTCTGCCTTGGCTGTTCGCCAAAAGCACACCTTTCTCTGTCATATTTTTCAGGCGCCCCGCCGAATTTCGACTCGGAGAAAAGTGTTGAAAATTATAATTTTCATCAATCTAAGCCACTCAGGGGAAATTGCCCGCCCCCAAATATGGTTGTAAAGCCGTTACTTCGTAGACAATTTGTTGTTTTGTGCCTTAAAACGACGTGTGTGGCTGTGCTGTCCCCTGTGCTCTTCGTGTGCCTTTCTTGACAGGCGTTACTTGTATAGTGAAATTAATGTCACATTCTGCTTCGGCACGTATATTTCTGCTAGATACACTTGTAAATATGCATCTACAACCTTTGGTTTGCATTGGGCAGCCGTGATTCACAGTGCGGTGCTCCAACTGTAGGGACCGACTCCTCCGCCTTGGCTATACGCCAAAAGCACACCTTTCTCGGTCATATTTTTCAGGCGCCCCGCCGGATTTCGACTCGGAGATAAGTGTTGAAAATGATAATTTTCATATACTTAAGCCACTCAGGGGAGCGTGCGCCTCCCCCAAATATGGTTGTAAAGCCCTTACTTCATCGACAATTTGTTGTTTTGTGGCTCAAAACGACGTGTGTGGCTGCGCTGTCCCCTGTGTTCTTCGTGTTCTTTTCTTGACAGGTGTTACTTGTATACTGAAATTAATGTCACTTTCTGCTTCGGCACGTATATTTAGGCAAGATACACTTGTAAATATGCATGTACAAACTGTGATTTGGATTTGGCAGCAGTGATTCACAGTGCCGAGCTCCAACCATAGGGGCCAACTCCTCCGCCTTGGCTATCCGCCAAAAGCACTCCTTTCTCGGTCATATTTTTCAGGCGACCCGCCGAATTTCGAGTCAGAGAAAAGTGTTGAAAATGATAATTTTCATCAACTCAAGCCACTCAGGGGAACTTGCCCATCCCCAAATATGGTTGTAAAGCCCTTACTTCATAGACAATTTGTTGTTTTGTGCCTTAAAACGACGTGTGTGGCTGCGCTGTCCCCTGTGCTCTTAGTGTTCCTTTCTTGAAAGGCGTAACTTGTATACTGAAATGAATGTTACTTTCTGCTTCGGCACGTGTATTTATGCTAGATACACTTGTAAATATGGATCTACAACATGTGGTTTGGATTTGGCAGCATTGATTCGCAGTGCGGAGCTCCAACCGCAGGGGCCGACTCCTCCGCCTTGGCTATCCACCAAAAGCACACTTTTCTCGGTCATATTTTTCAGGCGACCCGCCGAATTTCGACTCGGAGAAAAGTGTTGAAAATGACAATTTTCATCAATTTAAGCCACTCAGGGGACTTGCCCGCCCCCAAATATGGTTGTAAAGTCCTTATTTCATAGACAATTTGTTGTTTTGTGCCTTAAAACGACGTGCACTCACAGAAATTATTTATGGAAGAGTTAAGTTTTATGCATTTTCATCTATTAGATATGATTTAAAAACAGATATTTTTAAAATTAATGCATACATTTAATTATAATTTCTGTAATTGAATCAATTTTCAAATGTATTAAATTTAATCAGTTAATACTTACTAACATCGTTTGAATAATCAAAGTTGTAAAACAAACACGATTATGTTATTTAAAATTTAAGTGATTGGTTTTCATAGACGTTATGAGAAGTGAAAGAACCGGAACCGGAAACGATGCTCTACACTTACCGCCATCAGGCCCATGAGGGTATATGCAGTCGTCCATGTGATGGTAAGTAATCTGAGACATCCTATGTATAATTACTCCAAAATATGTCATAGTTATGCGCTTTATTTCACATCGTGTCAATATCAATTTATCTATGATCAAATCTTCGCAGTTGACATTATTTTAGGCAGTTTTATCTTGGTCACGTCGCGTGAGCGCCGGCCCCCGCTAGGCACTATAGTATCATAGTTAAGATAGCGATTTTACAATCTCGCCGGCCCCCCGGTAGCATCATAGCTAACAAGTTAGCCATTTCACAATACGGCGCCCGCTAGCTCATAGTGAACATGAATGATTTATAGCCGTACTAAAACTGAGCTGTTCAACGGTAATTAACTAAGTGTACAAGTCAAGAATCAATTTGAGTCAAAAATCTGGACTGTAATAGGGTTAGCTAGTGTTACTTGAATGACTGCTTTATAGAGTACTATATTTAAATCTAAACTTTGATTACAAAACTAAATGTTAGATGCCTCTTTTATTCTAACTTCTATTCTTTTTCCCCCAGATACCTAACTCTTGGAGTATTTTTCTCATTCTCCTCACGCACAGATTTCTCACCTCCATGTGGCAACATAGATGTTGTAAGTATAAGTTAAAAGATGTACACATCAAAATGTAGCACAGTTCAAATGTAGTTCATATTAATTCACAATTCATGTAATGTTTAAATGGTTCACAATATGTTGCTTAATTGTTCAGATTAAGCATGTTAAAGGCATTAGCTTTTTGATTTACAATACAAAAAACTCAGACTGACAATGTCTGATCTCGGACAAGGTTGGAAGTGTACATTTTTCAGGTGTTGTTGTACATTATGCACTTTGAAAAGGAGGTGGATTTTTAGTGCCTTTTTTTGGAACATCATTGAAGATGTTAAACTAACAGACTCAATCTGAAAGGCAGCTTGTTTTACAAATGACCTAATTGATTTGTTATCCTTTGTCTTCGTCCATTTTTTCAAAAGCAAAAATATAGAGGTTGATAGCTTGGTTATTAAGGAATTAGCAGATTCACTTTGTAAATCTAATCCTTTGGTAAATGCACTGGGAAAAGGTGGCCCCCTTGAAACAGTTTATAAGAGAAAAGCGTACTATAAAGAAGTGTTTAAGGTTGTCGAGCCAATAGAGTTTGTTCTTGATCAAAACACAAGAAGGTCCTTTCAATATATCCCATTACTACGATCTTTGCAGCAGATACTTGATTCTCCTGAAGTGCTGAATAGTTATTGATAGCCACAGAACACAGAGCAGTAACACAAGCCAGCTTGAAAACCAGCAATATCGCTCCATAAGAGATGGTGTATACTTCAAGGAAAACCCTTTCCTGTCAGGTGATGAGTTAAAAATGTGTTTAACCTTATACATTGATGACTTTGAAATGTGTAATCCTTTGGGTACATCACGGAAAAAGCACAAGTTGTGTAGCATATGCTGGATTCTTAATAACTTGGGACCAGGCTCTCACTCAGCACTCACCTCTATTTATTTAGCAGTTTTGTGCAAGAGTAATGATGTAAAAACACATGGATATAGAAAAGTATTAGAGCCACTCTTACATGATCTTGCTACATTAGAAAAGCACGGTGTCTGTTTCAACGCTTGGGACTCCAGTCAGAGGAACAGTGCACAGTGTTATTGCTGACAATTTGGGTGCCCACTCTTTGGCTGGTTTTGTGGAGAGCTTTTCTGGGCATTATATTTGTCGATTTTGTACTGCTCAGAAAGAAGAGATCCAGTTAACTGATGTTTATTCAGGTGCTTTTTCTCTTCGAACCAAAGAAATACATAAAGAACATATAAAGACTGCACGGGCCACTGAAACAAGTTGCTTTGGAGTGAAGAGAGCGTGCCCTTTAACCGAGAATCTTAACCATTTTCATGTCAGCAGAGGCTATCCCCCAGATAAAGTACACGATTTGTTTGAGGGGGTTGTACCATTTGAACTAGCGCTGTGTTTGACTATTATGATCTCCAAGAAGTATTTTAGTCTTGAGTCTCTTAACACACGTATCCTCAAGTTTCCTTTCAAGTGGAGTGACAAAAAGAATAGGCCTCACCTTATACCACACACCTATTCCAGTAGGAAGACAGTAGGTGGAAACGCCCATGAGAACTGGTGCCTTATACGCTTCCTCCCATTTCTGATAGGAGACCTTATACCCGAAAGTGAGCTTGCTTGGCAAGTGATACTAGATTTGAAGGAAATCGTAGAGTTAGTTGTGGCACCTGTTCACACCCAAGAGACAATTGCCTACCTTGATATCAAAGTGTCTGAGCACAGACAGAGACTAAGTGAGCTTATCCCAGGTGAGAGACTGAAACCTAAACACCACTATCTTGAGCACTACCCACACTTGATTATGTGCTTTGGGCCTCTTGTGGGTGTATGGACAATAAGATTTGAGGCTAAACACAGTTTTTTTAAACAAGTTGCCCGGCACACAAATAATTTCAGGAATATTGCACTCACTCTGGCAACCAAACACCAACAATTAATCAGTTATCATTTGTACTCATCTAGTCTCAGTGCGTCAAATCTGGAAGTGACAAATGTCTCTACAGTCCCTATTGATGTTCTGAATGAGGAGGTTGTAGTTGCTCTCAGACAGAAATATCCAGACATTAGTCAAGTTAATCTCACAAAGAATGTCACCACTAAGGGGATCAATTACAGAAAAGGAATGATGGTTGTATGTAATTCAACTGCTGGAATGCCTGAATTTGCAGAGATTCTGCAAATTTGCATCGTGGGAGAAGAGTTGAACTTCATAGTCCGTTTTTATTTTTGTTGGTATCAGGATCATTTCAGAGCCTTTCAGCTGACCTTGTCACGAGATAGAAAGGTTGCTCTTGTTCAATTTGTGGAGCTAAGAGATTGTTACCCACTTGTGGCCTACACAGTTGGATCCAGACGGATGTTGACCCTGAAGAGACACATCATACTCACAGGTATGATTTCCATATACTACAGTGCTGTGAGAAATTCCTCTAACAAAGTTTGTGGGAAGGGTAGAAGAGAGTAGAGGGTAGACTCTTCCCTAGTCACCTTACTTGGCTTCCACTCCTTCCTCACTCTCCAAGTCTACCCTCCTCCTTGCTTTCACCTTCTACTCTCATAAAACATTTTTTTTAACCTATCATTTATCATACTCCATCCTCTCTACCAGCTGTTCTCCCTTTAGTAACATTCTGTCTTCATTAACTCATCAGTTATATAAGCTAATACTGTATCCTGTCCGGCATGCTGCTTGTATGCTTCAGTATTTCTAAAAATCCGTCCACTCCGTTTGTGTCTCCATCTTAGATTAGCAAAGCAAGATGGCAGGACGAGTAACTTTCAGAGTCCTCTTTGGAAGTGAAGACGATGCAAGAAAACTCACCATTGAATCTGGAATACCAAACACCGTGGAGGAATTGGCTCTTCAAATAAAGACTTTCTTCCAAGTCACTGAGCCATTCAGACTTCAGTACAGAGACAGAGAAATGGATGATCAGTTCATGAACCTCTTAACAACTTCAGAACTTGAAGATAAAGCTACTGTGAAAGTTGTGTACATACCTTCTGAGCCAACCAGCTCTAATACACTTAGAAGAGATGCCAGCCCCACAATCCCAAATTCTCTTTCTACTGCCAGCACCACAATCTCAGGTACTCCTTCCAGGTCAGCACCTCATCACATGAAGCAAATGAATCAGATGACCAAAGCAGCAATGATACCATCATCTTGTCATCGACTGAGACCCGGTCCTGTTCTTGGCCCAAAGTCTTTGTTATTCCTCGCTTCTCATACTGTGCAGAGATGATGCTCCACACCGGATCTAATGAGTTCAATGCACATGGAACTTTGCTGCCTCTTACCCCAAAAGCACGTTCTGATATTCTTGAAGGCCTAGCTGAAGAAATCATTAAGTATACAGCATATCCCAAAAATGAACAGTTGGAAGAAGTGGCCAAGGCTCTTATACAGGCCCACCCATGTTTATTGGAGAAAGGCACTCGCAGTGGCTATTGTGGTTGGAAGCACTACTTAAAGATAAAGATGATGAACTTCAGATCAAAGCTCAGGTATGTTTTTTTATTTTTTTTATTTAATGGTTTCTATTTTGTCCCAATCCTAAGCACTAAGTCTTTTGCTATACCACATTAGTGCCGGCACAATGTGGTGCAAGATATTAAAGTCATTCAAACAGATTCATAGACTTGCATTTAATGTAAAAATAAAATTCTTTTTCTCAGCCGAGCTGGACATCCTGAGGTTACAGTCAACTCTCTTAAGAATAAAAGGAAAGGCCAGGACAAACCAGCGGCCAACATCAAGAAGCCCAGGAAGGCAGAAGTTAATTTCTGTCCAAATGTACCCAGAGGTGAAACAAAAGAGAGTATGGAGGTGGAAAGGGTGGCTTTACTGAGAGAAGTAAAAAAGATGAGGCTGAAATCAAGAAGAAGATGCAGCACACCTTCTCAATCAGAAGGCAGGAGGTTCTCAAGGAGCCAGAAATTCCAGAATTCCAAAAGAGATGGCCAGCACTCTTTGATGTCAGTGAGGTAAGTGTGAATCTGAAGAGTAGTAACTTTGTCTATCAATAACCTTCTTTATAAACTGCTAATGTCGGTCTCCTGTCCGTGTTGTCTTTCACAGATAAACTTGGAGTTTATGCGACTGACCACTGTACCTCTCACCTCTAAATTCTTTGGAGAACTAGATCGTCAGACTGATGGCCTGATCAGGATTTTTAATGCCAGAGGTGGAGCTGCTGGAAGAACGAGTGACGCCATAATGGCCCAGATAAATAATGTACGTTATGTATGTATTATTATTTTTAAATCTGATAAGCATATGGTTTGTGTGGCTCAGCTGCATGGGGAATCTCATATGTTCTAAGTTTCAAATATTTTTCTGGCACTTTCAAAATTACTGTTGTTCACTAAATGATCTTAGACCTGTGTGAGCAGTACCTGAGTGGTGTAAAACAAGATGATGGGGTGTTCAATATGGAAATGTCAGTGACTTGGTTTGCCTCACCACCAGTTTGTTAGTCTGTCTCTGACACTGACAAGCATGGAATCATGTAATGTTTGTTTTTTTTTCCCCAGAATGAAGACATCAACGTGAGGCGTGATTGTGTGCTGAGGTGTCTGAGCATCTACCTCAACGAAGACCTGGACACACTGGTTAAAGAATATGTGGTATGTATGTCAGCCTGCTGTCCTTTGTGCCACATGTAACTGATTTTCATCCAGATTTGTGATAACATGTGGCTATCATGAGAATGAGATGGACACGAGGACACATTGACCTTGACCATAATTAAGTTCATAATTAAGGCCAATGGATTGTTTGTATCGAATGAGAAATTCCCACAAGGCAACTGGTGGTAGTGCTATCACTTTGTAGGAAGTACATCCATTTGGTCCAGAAGAGCCTGAGGATAAAGTGGGCTGGGTCCTGACACCTAAACGCCCCCACTGTGCCAGGAACAACAGATCTCGCCCAAACAACAGGGTGAGGATACGGACACTTCATTGTTCTTATTACTTCATTGATGTGTTTTTGGAGTATTGAGTAAGAAATGCTTTTCAGGTAATGTCAGGTCATTTTGATTCCCGGTACTGAACAGATGGATTCTCCTGTGTTTGTTTGTGTGTGTGTGTGTGTGTGTGGGGGGGGGGGTTATCCCTAGGATGGATGTTATGAACTGTCTGCTTATGAACTCCAGCGCCGTGAGAACATAAAACAGAAGGAAGCTTTCTTGTCTTCTTTGAAGATATGCCTAGTATGTGGACATGTTAATTGGAATCCATTTCATGCTCTCTCCCCCTCTCACACTTTGTCTCCCCCTCCTCTGGTCTCCATTTTTTTCTCCCTCTTGCTCTTTCACTGTTGTCCCTTACTTGCTGTCTTCTCCCTCTTTCCTTTGGTCTTTTTCCTTTCAGTTTTTTTAAAAAGTTGGTCTTAATGGGTTATTACCATATTTTTCTACAATGTAGTTCACAAAGGTAATGTCAATTCTCTCTTCCTCCAATAGCATAACTTGCAGTATCTTTAAGATTGCTGTCCATGGAGAGAAACAGTGGGATAATTATTGTTTATCTTTGTCAAAAGGCAGCTGAGGATCTGAGGAAGTCAGTAAAGCCAAAGCCGGATATCAAGACGTAAGTCATAAAGTGGTGTAGTTGGAAGCATGAATTGTTTTTGTTGTTGGGTCAGAATCCATTGAGTAGTAGGGGGGCGTTTCCAACAGGTGAAAACGGCTGACCTGTTTTCTGAATCTGAGCCGTGATTGGTCGATGTGAGCAGTTGTGATGTCATTTTCGTCGACAGAAGACAAAATGGCCGCCCCCCAGAGATGGCTAAAAACGAGTGGATTAACACTTATTCCACAAACTCAGTATTTATCAGAATGCCCTGTTTCAACTAGTGGACTTGCATAGAACATATTCTTGGCCAAAGGATGAGCTGCTTAGATTTTGGTGGTCAAGATTAGGGACATCCAGCCCATCGTTCTGTTCTGTTTATATCCCAGGACACTGAATCCAGAGAGGCTGAGGCAGACATCAGGGAGAAGACCATGGGCATCTACACAGTCCGGGCAGAGGGTTATGGTCCTGATGGTCCAGGTGATGGACGCTTTGCTGACGTTGGTGTTGTGCTGGAAGGTGTGGAAGTTCTCCACAACCTGCAACGTGTCAGCCATGCATGCGTGATGCTATATGGACTGATATATGCACTCAACTTTAGGTATCCAAAAAACCTTAAGCGTACATTCGAAGTGTACCAGAAACTTATAATGGACCTGGACTCAGCAAACCTTTCTCCAAAAGTACAAGCACTGAAAATCAAATTGCTCCAGTGATTTGGTTGGCAATAAGCACACACACAGCCGGTTCCCGATTTTTCTTTCTTGGTTGTTTTTCGCAGACAGAAGTTGAAATGATCTCCTGGTTCTTGTTGGATGCCTCAGGGAAATACTTGTTAGTTGTGAATATTCACTAAATGTCACTTTAAAGACACTATTTCATTTCAAAGTGCAGTTTGAAACTGATGTACAATTTTTGGTCAATAGTTATTGTTGTAAAGTTATTGTTACTATGGTTGCTTTAAATAAGTTATTGCAGATAGTTTGCACTTTGCTCTGTTGAGCTGAATTGTTTCAGACATCTTAGAAAGATTTATTGAATTTTACTATGGTTGCTTTAATAAGTTATTGCACTGATAGTTTGCACTTTGCTCTGTTGTGCTGGATTGTTTCAGACATATTGGAAAGCTTTATTGAACTTGTTTGTTTTCTACTCGTCATGCTTTATATGCAATTTTTTTTTTTTTACAACTGAAAATTACACAAGCCTTTTACTTTTTACAGAGGAGAGGCGTGAGATGCTTTAGAAAGATGGATATTTTTTTTGTTTTTTGTATGTGCATTAACAAAGAGAGTTCAAAGTGGTCCGTCAGGATATGTTCTGTCCTGTAACAGCCTCAATACTTGGACGATGATATTTGAGAGGCTTTAAAAGGATACTTTACTATTTTTTCAATTTTCAGAAGTAAAACGTATTTTCTGTATATTAAATTTGATAACATTTTTTTACATGTACAATTAACACCTTTAAAAAGACATTTTACCATTTGCTCTCGACTAAAAATGACATCATGTCTTGAGGGCTCAGGTAACAACCAATCACGGCTTAGTCTTAATTGTACATGAAAAATAATGTTATCAAATTCATGATAAACAAGATATTAACTTTTTACTGCTGAAAATTTGTAAAATAGTAAAGGATCGCTTTGACGTTAATAACATGGTTCAATCAACAAGGTGGTCTGATTGTGCTAATGCATCATTATGATTGTAGTGAATGTAAAAGAATTACATAAATGTGATGCATTTTGATTAATTTGTTTTATTACATAAGCATAAATAAAATCTATTTCAAACAAATACATGATATTTGTTTTCTATAGGTAACCTGATTATTATGCAATCCAAACAATATACTTTATGTGTTTTAAATAAATACTCTCATTATTATTATTTTAGAGTAATTATACTTTATTAATACAAAATACATAAAATTGAGGATTATGCATTTCAAATAAATAAACATTATCACACTAATGAATATATATCACATAAGGTTTATTTGGTAAGTTTGTGTTAAAATTATCTAAAAAAAATAAATGGGATTTTGTCATGTAATAAAAATACATAAATCTTACAAGTTAGGCTTAAATATTTCTGTGAGTGTGTGTGGCTGCGCTGTCCCCTGTGCTCTTCGTGTGCCTTTCTTGACAGGCGTTAGTTGTATAGTGAAATTAATGTCACTTTCTGCTTCGGCACGTATATTTATGCTAGATACACTTGTAAATATGCATCTACAACCTTTGGTTTGGATTGGGCAGCCGTGATTCACAGTGCGGTGCTCCAACCGTAGGGGCAGACTCCTCCGCTTTGGCTACCCGCCAAAAGCACACTTTTCTCGGTCATATTTTTCAGGCGACCCGCCGAATTTCGACTCTGAGAAAAGTGTTGAAAATTACAATTTTCATCAATTTAAGCCACTCAGGGGAACTTGCCCGCCCCCAGATATGGTTGTAAAGCCCTTACTTCATCGACAATTTGTTGTTTTGTGGCTTAAAACGACGTGCGTGGCTGCGCTGTCCCCTGTGCTCTTCCTGGGCTTTTTGACAGAGTCGTTTACATGTACACTGAAATTAATGTCATTTTCCATTTCAGCGCATTTATTTATGTTAGATACACTTGTAGATATGAATATAGCACCTTTTGTTTGGATTTAGTAGGTTTTTGTTTTTTATGTCCAATTTGAGCTTTTCATCTCCTGAAAATGACAGTTTGGCCACGTGCAGTTATTTTGATAGGGGTTACGTGTAAACTGAAATTAATGTCATTTTATGCTTTCAGAGGTTTATTTATGCTAGATACACTTGTAAATATGCATCTACAGCCTTTGGTTCGAATTTTGCTGCCTTTTGTTTTTTTATGTCCAAAATGAGCGTTTCAGCGCCTGAAAGTGACAGTTTGGCCACGTGCAGTTATTTTGATAGGGGTTACGTGTAAACTGAAATTAATGTCATTTTATGCTTTCAGAGGTTTATTTATGCTGGATACACGTGTAAATATGCATCTACAGCCTTTGGTTTTGATTTGGCAGCCTTTTGGTTTTCTTATGTCCAAAATGAGCGTTTCAGCGCCTGAAAATGACAGTTCGGCCACGTGCAGTTATTTTGATAGGGGTTACGTGTACACTAAAATTAATGTCATTTTCTGCTTCTAGGCGTGTATTAATGCTAGATACACGTGTAAATATGCATCTATAGCTTTTGGTTTGGATTTGGCAGCCTTTTGGTTTTTTATGTCCAAAATGAGCGTTTCAGCGACTGAAAATGACAGTTTGGCCACGTGCAGTTATTTATATAGGGGTTACGTGTACACTAAAATTAATGTCACTTGCTGCTTCTAGGCGTGTATTTATGCTAGATACACGTGTAAATATGCATCTACAGCCTTTGGTTTTGATTTGGCAGCCTTTTGTTTTTTTTATGTCCAAAATAAGCGTTTCAGTACCTGAAAGTGACAGTTTGGCCACGTGCAGTTATTTTAATAGGGGTTACGTGTACACTAAAATTAATGTCATTTTTTGCTTCCAGAGGTGTATTTATGCTAGAGACACATATAAATATGCATCTACAGCCTTTGGTTTCGATTTGGCAGCCTTTTGGTTTTTTATGTCCAAAATGAGCGTTTCAGCGCCTGAAAGTGACAGTTTGGCCAAGTGCTGTTAATTTGATATTGGTTACGTGAACACAGAAATGAATGTCACTTTCTGCTTCGGAGCGTGTATAATTGCTAGATACACTTGTAAATATGCATCTACAACCTTTGGTTTGGATTTGGCAGCTGTGATTCACAGTGCAGAGCTCCAACCGTAGGGGCCGACTCCTCCGCCTTGGCTATCCGCCAAAAGCACACCTTTCTCGGTCATATTTTTCAGGTGACCCGCCGAATTTCGACTTGGCGAAAAGTGTTGAAAATAATCATTTTCATCAATTTAAGGCACTCAGGGGAACTTGACCGCCCCCAAATATGGTTGTAAAGTCCTTACTTCATAGACAATTTGTTGTTTTGTGCCTTAAAACGACGTGTGTGTCTGCACTGTCCCCTGTGCTCTTCGTGTGCCTTTCTTGACAGGCGTTAGTTGTATAGTGAAATTAATGTCACTTTCTGCTTCGGCACGTATATTTATGCTAGATACACTTGTAAATATGCATCTACAACCTGTGGTTTGGATTTGGCAGCATTGATTCGCAGTGCCGAGCTCCAACTGTAGGGGCCGACTCCTCCGCCTTGGCTGTCCGCCAAAAGCACACCTTTCTTGGTCATATTGGTCATATATTTTTAAGCCACTCAGGGGAACTTGCCCGCCCCCAGATATGGTTGTAAAGCCCTTACTTCATAGACAATTTGTTGTTTTGTGGCTTAAAACGACGTGTGTGTCTGCGCTGTCCCCTGTGCTCTTCCTGGGCTTTTTGACAGAGTCGTTTACATGTACACTGAAATTAATGTCATTTTCCATTTCAGCTCATTTATTTATGTTAGATACACTTGTAGATATGAATATAGCACCTTTTGTTTGGATTTAGTAGATTTTTGTTTTTTATGTCCAATTTGAGCTTTTCAGCTCCTGAAAATGACAGTTTGGCCACGTGCAGTTATTTTGATAGGGGTAAACTGAAATTAATGTCATTTTATGCTTTAAGAGGTTTATTTATGCTAGACACACATGTAAGTATGCATGTACAACCTGTGGTTTGGATTTGGCAGCAATGATTCACAGTGCCGAGCTCTTGCTTAGATACACTTGTAGATATGAATCTAGTTAAAAGTTTAATTTCCTTGAATGTCCTGTGGTGACCGTTTGTTGACCTTACCCACATAGTCTCCATATGCAGTAAAATGTGCCGTGCAAAGTGTCAAACAGGAAGCTGTCAGCAGAAGACATTTAACCGCAGACTGTTGCAAAGTGCAGATAAGAGGAAGTACCGCTATTGTCATGTGTCTGTATCTTTGAATGCATGCTGCTTGTACTGAATAAAAAGAGCATGGGGGGGCACGGAAGCTGACAGACTGGGGGAGAAACCACCTTGAGTGGCCTTCACTGTCCCGCGCGTAAGAAAAGCCAATCTTGGCTGGTCTGAGTTGCTTTTTACAGTCCTCTATTAGGCTTGTCTCGGTCTTCCGAGTGGAATTCCCTGACAGTGCTCGAAGAGAAAACGCTCTAGAGCCTGCGAACTTCTTTTTGGCTCTCGGGATCACTAAAAGGCCAGCATTTTGTGACCGAAGGTTTAGGAGTCTTGCTGCAGCATTTTGGACTAACTGCAGACTTTTAATACTAAACATGGTTAGACCAGAGAGCAAAACGTTACAATAATCAAGGCGAGACGTAACAAACGCATGGATTAAAATTTCTGCATCACTATTTAACAGAATTGGACGAATTTTAGCAATATTATGGAGATGGAAAAATGTAATTCTAGTAATGTTCTTAGTGTGCATTTGAAAAGACAGAGTTGGGTCAAATATAACACCAAGATTTTTTGTTGAATCACTTTGGGTAATAGTTCATTTATTGAGCCTCAGAGTGGTGTTCATAAATAGGTGCCGATGACGAGCAGGGCCAATAATCAACATCTCGGTTTTATCGGAGTTGAAAAGCAAAAAATTGAGAGACATCCATTGTTTAATCTCGGCAAGGCACGCCTCTAAATTACAGCAATTAGCCGGGTTTGTTATCTCGAGCGGCATATATAATTGGGTATCGTCAGCATAACAATGAAAACTAATGTTACATTTACGTATATCACCAAGCGGAAGCATGTAGATGCTAAACAATAGGGGTCCTAGTACGGATCTCTGCGTGACTCCAGATGTAACTTTACAAAACTCAGAAGTCGCATTGCCATGAATTACACGATGCGTCCTTTCTGCGAGGTAAGAATTAAACCAAGAAAGTGCTGAGCCTGAGATACCAACACATCCTTCTAGGCGTTCTAGTAGTATGTTATGATCAACGGTGTCAAAAGCAGCACTAAGTTCAAGTAAGAGTAGTAGTGTCGGAGTCCATGGCTAAGAGAAGATCATTAGTCACTTTAGCAAGAGCCGTCTCAGTAGAGTGATCGGCTTTAAATCCTGACTGAAGAATTTCAAATCGATTATTAGCGGCGTTATAGTCACTAAGCTGTTGCGCTACAACTTTTTCGAGAATTTTCGCAATAAACGGGAGACTTGAAACCGGCCTATAATTACTGAGGTTCTCTGGATCAAGGTTTGGCCACTTAAGCACAGGTCAAATAACAGCGGTTTTACAGGCTGCTGGTAGAGTGCCCGAGGTGAGTGATAAGTTAATGATATTTAAGACGGAGGGTCCTAAGGTTGTAAACAATTCTTTGATGAGTTTACCAGGAAGTTGTCTGTTTTGCCGCACCAACTAATTTTGTTAGACTTTCAAGAGATACTATATTAAAAAGAGATAGGGTTGTGAGACAGTTATCAGCCATAATAACCCTACTAACATCAGTTTTCGCGGAATTCAACAGGGTTTTAGGAGCCGTGTCCTTAATCTCTTCCCGAATGCGCTCAATCTTCAGCGTAAAGAATTGCATAAAGTCATGGGCTGAATGAGAGGAGCTATTGGAGGTCGGCAGCTGTTAGGTAATGAGCCCGCACTTGAAATTTTATCAAGTAATGGTCAGACATAACAGTAGTATACAGTAACACCATTACATTTGAGCATGCTAAACCTCGGGTAAATACCAAATCTAAAGTATTACCATTTTTATGCGTCTTTTCATCAATTATCAGCATGACATCAAAGCTATCAATTATTATCTGAAACGCCGCTGTAAGTGGTTCCAACGGGAGATTCATATGAATGTTAATGTCACCCATAATCACTATATTATCTACATGAGTTACCAAATCAGCCAAAAACTCAGAGAACTCATCTAAAAATCCAGCGTACGAGCCGGGGGGACGGTAAATAACTGCAAGAAAAAACGGTAATGAGGCGATAGATCGCATAGTGAGCACTTCAAATGTTTTAAGGCTAGAATGCGTGCTAAGTTTGAAATCAGATTCATAAATAAGCGCTACACCCCCAACTTTCTTATGAGGGAGCGCAACATGTGAATTAACGAAGTTTGGAGGCGGGCCAGAGACAATTACTCGATGCCGACTCATCTTTTTAGCGAGATCACAAGTCCTAGCTATATTCTTCTTTGTGATCTCTGATTGCCTCATCCTAGTATCATTGGATTCGACGTGTATCACTATGCCTGTACCTAGTGTTGCTTGCCCAGTGCTGGTGTCTAGTCCTTTTGCGAGTCAGCTCCCTAAGATTAGCTTCAATGTCGGGTGCTCTGGCCCCAGGAATACACATTACGGTGGCTGGATTTTTTAGCTTAATGTTACGGCTAATGGAGTCACCTATTATTAAAGTGCGGGAGCCAGTAGACCGAGGTGGAATGGAACTAGCTAACGAGCTGAATCTGTTACGCGTCTGAACAGGCTCACTGCAATTAGCAGGCCGCTTAGGGCTAATGCTAACCGGACTAGCAGGTTGGCTACAACCCATACTAACAGTTGTGTCCGCTATATCTACGATTACCGCATTATTCTGCTCTAGCTGACGGACACGTCCCTCTAGATGGGAAAGCCTTTCAATGAGATGAGTGCAAGTGGTGCACGAAGACATAGTTGCGTGTAGTCGCCCGGTGGATGAAGGCAGTTGAGCAGCCGAGGAGGTCCGCCGGTGTCCGAGTTGTTGTGCGGCCGAGACTGATGGAATCGGCGATCCGCTGCTTCCAAAAAATCTTAGTCTTATTAGTCTCAAAAAAAGAAGAAGAAAGTCGGAGGATGCGGGGGGGAAAAAGACTCGCTCGTTTGTCGTACATCTCTCCAGCGAATCTGCGGTGAGTCGGCGCGGACAAGGCGTTTTAAGCCACAATTCAATAAATGGTCTCCAAGCCGAGGGCGTTAGAACCATATTTGGGGCAAGATCCCCTGAGTGGCTCAAGTTGATGAAAATTATAATTTTCAACTCTTTCCTCAGAGCCGAATTTAGGCGGGTCGTCTGAAAAATGTTCCCGCGCAAGGTGCGCTGTCGGCGGATAGCCCAGGCCGAGGAGTCCGCCCCTACGGCTGGAGTACCGCACTTTGAATCACGGCGACCAAATCCAAACCAAAGGCTGTAGATGCATATGGACACATTATCTTGCATAATAGACGTCCCGAAGACGAAAATGACAATTTCAGTGTACACGTAACCCCTTTCAAGTTAACGACACGCATCCAAACTGTCATTTTCAGGTGGTGAAACGTTCATTTTGGCCATCAATACCGACGGTGTGGAGCTGGAGGACAGCGAGGATGAAGATGATGCCGTCCAGCAAGTGTCCTCCACACCTCAACACTGGCTGCGACGATGTCGCAAGGGATCAGCGAGAATAGAAGGACGCAGTCGGCCAGCTGGATGCTTCCGCTGTGGAGAATCTGGGCGTACTGCACGCCACTGCCCAGCCCCAGTGCCAAAGAGTTCTGTTTCTGAGCCGTTATACTTGGGAGGGGTGGCACGGAAGGAGTGAAAGACTGTATTTTCCTTGGGTCAAGGATTATGGCAGTTCAAAGTGAGGCGGTTTGGACTATGCAATACCCCAGGCACCTTTGAACACTTGATGGAAAGCGTCCTCGCTGACATTCCACACACCCGCTGTGTCGTCTACCTGGACAATCTCTTGGTCCATGCGGCAAACTTTTCGAGTGCGCTGGAGCACTTGCAGGAGGTGTTCAGCGCCATCCGACAAGCTGGGCTTCGTCTCCACCCCAAGAAATGCCACCTGTTCAGGCGAGAGACGGCATTCTTGGGGCATGTTATCAATACAGCAGGGGTGGCCAGCGACCCAGCAAAGACAGCAGCCATGAAATACTGTCCGGTACCGGATAACATCAGCGAGCTGTGCAGCTTCCTGGGCCCGGCGTCCTACTACCACCAATTCATTCGGGACTTTGCCACCATTGCCAGCCCCCTACACAGACAGACACAAAAGGGCCAAATATTCCTGCCAACGTCAGGAAGAAGCAGAAGCGGTGTCCGCGGTGGCAGCAGCCCTACGACAAGCCATCACCAATCACGAAGTGCCAGCAGCGGTCCCAGACATGGCAGTCGACCTGGTGGAGGTAAAACGTGCACAAGAGGCAGACCATGTCCTCGGCCGTGTCCGAGGATGGCTGGCAGCCGGCCAACGACTAGCATGGGAGGCCATCTCCATGCTTGACCAAGAGACTAAGGCACTCCACTCGCAGTGGACCGGCCTTGTCGTCCACGACCAGCTCCTCTACCGCCGGTGGAAGAATCCGTCCGGCACCCGCGACGTCCTCTAACTCCTGGTGTCATGTGACTTGAGGGCGCAAGGCCTTCGTTTGTCCATGGCTCGGCTGGAACTGGTCACTTCAGCGTCACAAAGGCTCTGCTCCGCCATTGTTCACATTTCTATTGGCCAGGGTGTCGCCAGCTCGTGGAGATACAAGTGCACCGTTGTGACACCTGCACACCACAGAAGGGTCCGACACAGCGCTCACATGCCCCCCTACAGCAGTACCCATGGACGGTGTGTGGCCGTTAACATCCTGGGCCCCTCTCCAACAACGGATCTGGGGAACCGCTACATCCTGGTGGCAATGGATTAATTCGCTAAATGGCCCGAAGCTTATGCCGTGCCTGACCAAAGTGCGACCACCACTGCCGAACACTTGGTGAATGAGATGTTCTGCCGGTTTGGTGCTCCAGAGGAATAGCACAGTGACCGGGGACGGAACTTTGAGGCCAAGGTCTTTGGCGAGATCTGCAAGAGACTCGGAATCAGGCAGACCTGCACCACGGCACTGTATCCCCAAAGTGATGGCTTGGTGGAACGGTTCATCCCACACTCTGGCCACCCACGTCCCTATCTTAACCAGCCGCCAGCAATGCAATGCATTTGACCCTGGTCTTGGGGGCGTACCGGACGGCGGTCCAAGAGTCTACGAGATGCATCCCGGCAGACCTGTTGTTTGGACGAGAGCTTCGGACCCCGTTGACCTGGTGTTCGGGCCCCCTCCTGAGCCGGAGTGGAGGGTGAGGCCAGCTAGGACTACTATGGCCAGCTGTGGGACCGACTCCGGGAGGTGTATGACATGGTGCGAAAGACCCTCGGCCAAGCCGGCTGTTGTCAGAAGAGGGCGTATGACGTTCGCTGCAGAGGGGAGGACTTTGACGTGGGTGCACAAGTTTGGGTCTACAGCCCGGAGAGACGGAGCACCTTGTCTCCCAAGCTCATGAGCCACTGGGTGGGGCCGTGCACCATCCTTGAGAAACTGTCTGATCTGGTGTATCGGGTGCAGCTAATGAAAAGGAACCGGGTGGTGATCCTCCACCGTGATCGGCTCGCCCCATATGACCACGGGCATCACCAGAGAGGGAGGCTATGGTAGAGGAACAGACAGAGGGACGCCAGTCCCCTCCAACACTAGCTGGGGGTCCACCACAACAGACTCGGCGTCATCACCGACCCCCTGCTTATTTGCGGGATTACGTATTGGACGCTGCGGTTGCTGAGGACAGCTCACAGCTGTGTAGCGGCACTGGGAAGGCATCAGCATCCCAGCATGCTTTACAGATCTGCGTAGGTTGTAAATGACATCTTAAATGTTCGTTTTGTGTCTATTGCCTCACATGTTTTTGTTTCGGCTGTCCCATTGTATTCTGGTGTGCAGTTCAGTTTGTTGTTCCGTAATGGCTTTGATTCGACACCATGTGCATGATGTGTCGACTGGTGACTTGCCTGCACCTGTCATTGTGTGACCAAGTTGTAAGCTATTCTTCTTACTTACTTAAATAAAGATGCTCAGTACTCACTCTGACTCGTGAGTGCCACAATATTTTATTTGCATCAATTACAGAGTTCAGCCATAGTGACAACCAGAAGATTGGATCAATAAGTATCATGTAGTTGTACGTTTATTTAAACGTATTCTCAAATTCAAAATGTAATTTACTGTACCATTGTTCAGTAACAGTAAAAAGGGAAAAAAGTAACTATCCCACCATGAAACAATAATTCTGATTGGCAAATTGTTCCAACTGTTCATTCACACCCCAATATTTGTTACAGCAAGGACAAAACGAGGCACTTTAAAGGTATATGTAACTAGCATGCTTTCAACTATTGTAAAACTGCAACTATTTAAATGCTCAAAAAGCGATGTTACTTATTGAGCTGTACAATTTACACATCAAAATTCAACAAATGTGCTTTCTAATCGATATTTCTGCTAAAGCATTCTAACAATTTGTAATCCTTGAAAACACAAAAACAGTCTAGAAACAATGCAAACATAAAGTGCTCATGTAACAAGAACTAACACTACAACAATTCCAAGAATTAAAAAGTTAGGAAATGGAACTCCTTTGAAAGATTTTCGGCACCTTTTCGAAACGCTTGTGAGTTCCCGAGCACTTGGCCTGCCATTCGTCGAGGGATATTTTCGGAATGCCTTTCCTAAAGCGTGGCCCGTAGTTCCTGAACGGAAGTGCAATTTTCATGTATAAATTCCATGCAGCAAGAGTGAAATGCAACAGAGAGGTGTACCTGCGTGTGAGGTCAGAGGGATGTTGCCATGGTGTTCCAAAGGAATTGTGCGTCACTTGTGTCATAAGACCTTGCAGTTCACGAGCACCATCTTTAGAAAATACATCAGCATTGTTAAAACTTAGTTTTAGTAACAGCACTGTAGTTGTGACTGCGGTTCACCCCGTGTAGCGGCTCAAATGAGGCCCTGACATTACCTTGAGCAGCATCTGAAGCCTCACTGAGATGTCTGTAAATCAGCTGGACGTACATCCTTTGTTCTTGCTTCCAATCTGCCTGAGTGTTGAGCGGCCTGGAAAACATTGCAGATCAGTGATGAGACACTTTCACTATTGGATCGGGTTTTTTTGTATGAGCCCAAAAAAATAAAAAATAAATAAATAAATAGAACTTTATGTTCATTTATTTTATAAAACGCTTTTGCCCATAAAAATAAAAAAAAATCAACTCCTAATGTCTAATATGGCCGTTTAGGATTCAAGAAAACAATTTAACGCAATTTTGTAAATGGTACAGTGTATGCATTTCAAGGTATCCTGCCAGACATTTTGAGCTGAATGTTTTCTTACAATTATCAAGCAAACGTGTTGTTATAAATTAAATGAAGACAAAGTTCGTTTTTTATTTATTTTTTAATGAAAAAGACTCGTGCAATTTGAGTCAGCTATCTTAAAACATGGACAGCACATTACAAAGTAATCTAGGTCCACAATACAGAGAAAGAAGTTAAAAAAAAAAAAAAAAAAAAAAAAAAGGAATGCCAAGGAGGAGCTGTTGAACTACCAGCTAATAATAACAGCTGCTAGCCACTAACGCCGGAGACTTGTGCCGTATCATACAATGACAGCGTAATTAACCAGCGGTTTGTTCATGTCTTAAATTAGCGACTGAATACGATTTCGAGACTGCGTTGTGTTGGTACAAGCATTAAAACTGCCGATACGTCGAAAACCGAAGTCAAGGTAGCCATTACACCACCACGTGGGCCAACTTCAAAGTAATAGTTCACTAAGGCTATTGCATTGGCATGAATGACTCAATGTATTATTTGGTAATCTTTATTTTGAAGTTAGCCATTGTGGAGGGGGTGTATTCGTTGAGTATGTTTTTCTCTCTCTCTCTCTCTCTCTCTCTCTCTCTCTCTCTCTCTCTCTCTCTCTCTCTCTCTCTCTCTCTCTCTCTCTCTCTCTCTCTCTCTCTCTCTCTCTCTCTCTCTCTCTCTCTCTCTCTCTCTCTCTCTCTCTCTCTCTCTCTCTCTCTCTCTCTCTCTCTCTCTCTCTCTCTCTCTCTCTCTCTCTCTCTCTCTCTCTCTCTCTCTCTCTCTCTCTCAACAACCCGCTCGTTCTCTCAGCTCTCTCGCTGTCTTTCGATTTTTTGGCTGGATTTTTTATTGCGCTCCCAAGTCCGCTTGAAAACCTCCGGCGGCAACTCGCAAAAGCTGACGACTGTTTCTCCACCATGCATGTCACAGACAAGCCAAAATCCGAATCCAAAAATTGAAGACCAGCAAAATCACCCGGTGGTCCTGGCGAATCTCCGAGACCGCACTGGTCCGAGGCCCATGAGAACCCAATCAAGCTTTTGATCGTGCTTCCAGCCACCTCCTTTTTCTGTTTCCTTTTTTTTTCCATCTGCAAACGAGTGAAGGTCCTTCCACCTGCTCCTCACGTGAGATTCTGCTGATCAACCTTAAAGGGACGGTGGGGGATGGCCATGTATTCACTAACAAGTTCATTTCATATATTTTTTGATCAGGAAAATGAAAAGAGTTGCCATTTTCTAATTTATCCATTCATTTTGGAGAAATTAGTAAATAAATAACTCCATGAATGACGCCCCTTGTTAATGAGGAGAATGGCCGCGCCCGCTAGCGTTCTATCCATGTTCGGCCGGAGTCACGCGAGCAACCGATTCCAAACGCTCCATTGGAAATCATTCTACTTTTATTGCTTATAACGTTAAAAAACGGCGATCAATTGGCACCAAAATTTATGTGGACATCTCTACTAATGCCCACTTCAACATATCAAAAGGATTAACCTCTCCGTGGCTGATTTATATAAGAATGAGGAAATGTGGAAGTCAGCAGACCTACATAGATTTAGGCTGGGACGAGCGCACACTGCTTCTTTGCTTGGGAAAAAAAAAAAAAGCATTGCTTCTTTGCTGATCACGGTTAGAACGGACGAGGCATTAAACACCAGTCAGGATATTTACAATGAAGTGGGAATGAGTAGATGTGCACATGTATTTGGGTGAGGAATGGACCCAGTTTTTTTACTTTAAACGCGCCGTCCAATTTGGAAGGTGACAGCCGAAATGGCACGGTCCAATGCGGCCACACTCGCCTGTGCAGTCAGCCTCGCCGAAACTTTTTTTTCGCTGTTCGATGAGGGCTTACGTCACTCTCACGCCGCTTCACTCAGGCATGCGACTGCTTGCGAGGCGACATGAAAACACAGGCTCACCTTCACCTCCACAAGCTGGGCGGACGGTAAGCAGCTAATGTTGTTGTGCGAACGCCTTTTGTTTTAACGGCCTGAAGCTAGTTGCTGCTATTAGCCCTCCCAATCCTACCTTTAGAAACGGGGGGCTCCAATCTGCCTGCTGCTGCTGCTCCTGAGACACGAGTTTAGCGTCTCTAAATGTCCGAAATATAACCAGTCGGGGTTCGTGTGTACATTCATGCTCTTGTCCGCTTCAGCTTGTGAAAGTGGAGGAGCAATCGCCACGGTATTTTTGATTTTGTGGAGGTGATCATGATGAGATCACGTTTTATGTCAATAAATCCAAACTATTGCGCAGAACACTTTTTTACTTTCACAGGCTGAAGTGGACAAGAATAGTAATGTACATTTGCATTTTGGTGGCGATCGGTCACCGTTTTAGACAACAGAACAGACAAAGTGAGCAATATTACCAAGCATGCCTTCCTCGCGTGACATTGACCGCTGAGACCGAAAACATAACATAAGCCACGCCCCTTTTTGGGGCGGGGAAATTTGTCGTAAACCTAATTACAAAAAAAGACCTTAAATTACTAGAGTCTTTTGAGGTGGGCATTTTAGTACTAATGTCATTTTTACATGCAAACCTATTATATAATTGCCAATGTTAAGCTCATCCAAGTGCCTCTTTAAGTGACCACTTTGCAGCTCACTAGGGCTTCAGTTGGTGCATACAAATTTGTCGTGAACGCTAGCAAATAGCGATATCTCAATATTTTTTCAAAAATCTCGATAACGATAATTTGACGATGTTCCACAAAAAATATTTTAAGTCTGCACTTAACAGACCAATTGTGGATAGACAGCGTTTGTGAACAACATCTCTTTTAAATAGCTAAATACAGCTTCTGCAAAACATAATGATATTCTAGGACAATATTTAACAATAAAGAACAAAAAATGATATGTCAACTTACATTGATTTTTGGGAATATTTATGTCATTTAAATGTCTCTGCTGTTATTCCATAATGATGTGACATTTTGAGCCTGCAGTAAGTACTGGTGTACCACTACCAACTACTAGAGCAATCAGAATGAGCAAAAATGTATTTGATATGTGACGTGTCACCCTGTTAGAGAGAAAAAAAAAGACGTCGTCATGACAACAACCATTCTCATACATTGGCCACCGTATTCAGAATAAAGTTGAAAAGCAAAACTGCAATTTACCGAAAAGTGCATTTTGGCATGTTCAAGACAGCCCCGGTGTTCGATGAGGTCTTAGCTCACTCTCACGCCGAAGCAATGGGGCAACACACGTGACTGCTTGGGAGGCAACCCCGCGACATGAAGATCGACGCAGGCTGGACAGACAGTAAGGAGCTAATGTTGTTGTGCTAACGCCTTTTGTTTTAACGGCCTAAAGCTAGTTATTGCTATTAGCTGTGCCGTTATCCTACTGTTAGCCCAGGAGGGATAAAGATCCATGCTTGCCTGTTGGCTGCCTGCTGCTTTGCTCCCAGCCACCGTCTGCCTCCTGAATTGACACGAATTTAGCGTAGCTAAATGTCAGAAATATAACCAGTCTGGGTTCGTGTGCGCATTCATGCTCTTGTCCGCTTCAGCTTGTGTAATTGGAGAAGCAATCGCCACGGTATTTTTGATTTCGTGGAGGTGATCATGATGAAAATAAAGGTTGGGGACCAAAAGCTGTTTGCTTCCGTGACTACCAGCACACACTGTATATTGGAAAAGGCTGCACAACGTCACAACGTCAGTTCAGTCACGCGTGCGCAGTAAATCTTTATGATGACACAGTTGAGATACTACTTCAAAGCATTGGCATTGAGAAGAAGTGATTCAGAAAATGGATGCATATAGTATATTGAATATATATATTAGTAATGTGGTTTGTTTTCGGAATACAGCCATGAGTTTTGATTTTGACTTTTGAGATAAATGTTCGCAGATTTACCTTACAGTAAAGCTCATCTTTTTATTTTATATCTTAATCAATTCCTGTGAGCAGCATTATTTTTATGCCTTTAATTTAGATTGATATCTACATTTGAGCAAAAATAGGTAGGCTACTTTGCTTCCCTTATCATTTGATAATTTTATATAACAGCACTACTGGATGCATTTCTCATAGGTATGATCGCATGATATAGGTCTTAATGGGGTCCCAAGGTTTAATGTAACTTCAAAATTAAGTGAGACAAGGTAAGAAGTGATAACATGTTGTATATTTTTTTATAGAATAACTGAAAATATATTGTGGTACATCGTTATCGTGATATAAAATGGCCTATATCGTGATTGAAGGTATTTTCCATATCACCCAAGCACTAACTGGGCATCACATCCTGCAGTGTGAACAAGAGGGTGACACAGAAATTGATTTTCACATCCTATCCCACTCCCACAGAAAGAAAAAAAAATCTCATCCCGTTCCAGTCCGGACAAAACCCTGTCTTGTCCCGTTCCCGGTGAAAACGAGTCCCACTCCCGTACCACTCCCATTTTGGAGGTCGGCAACATTGAAAATTGAGGTCACAAACGGTCGCAAAGACACTAATGCAATATTAATATGTATCGTGATAGACACACGACCGATATCAACAGATAACGCCTTCGATAAAATGTTCGATAGAAAAAAAATCCGGAAATGTAAGGACTGAAGCGCTTTAAAAGGATTAGGACGAATGGGGAATGAGGAAGGGCGGCACACGGTGGTCGACTGGTTAGCACGTCCGCCTCACAGTTCAGAGGTTGTGGGTTCGATCCCGGCTCCGGCCTCCCTGTGTGGAGTTTGCATGTTCTCCCCGTGCCTGCGTGGGTTTTCTCCGGGCACTCCGGTTTCCTCCCACATTCCAAAAACATGCATGGTAAGTTGATTGGATACTCTAAATTGCCCCTAGGTGTGATTGTGAGTGCGGATGTTTGTCTCTGTGTGCCCTGCGATTGGCTGGCAACCAGTTCAGGGTGTCCCCCGCCTACTGCCCAAAGACAGCTGGGATAGGCTCCAGCACGCCCCGCGACCCTTGTGAGGAGAAGCGGTACGGATAATGGATGGATGGATGGATGGGAATGAGGAAGATTATTTTTATGACTAAGGAGGGGTTCCCAGGTCGCAGACTGAGGACGGACCTGCAAAATAGGGTAAAGTACCCATCTCTGATTAATGCTTCATTTTCCTTTACCTCAATATTCTATGCATAACAGACATAACTGATATTGTTTGTTGGAATACAATTTTTATTTTTTTTTAAAATACATTTGAGAAGGACCTTGCAAATAAATAAGAAATTCAAAATTGCAACTCATATCGCAATCGCAATTCTTAGGAAAAAAGCCAAGGCACATATTTTCGATAAATTTCATGGCACACCACCAACCAAAAATATCACACGTCGATACACGTCAATTACATACATTCTGTCATCTAATAGAATATACTTTATATGTTCTGTCTGTCACTATAAGTCACTGGCATAGATGGATGAACAAAGATATGTTAATTGTTTTGAAAATTTGATGATTTCCGGCACACCTAAAGAGCTCTCACAGCACACTAATGTGCCCTGGGACATTGGTTGAGAATAACTGTGCAAGAGGACTAACCTCCCAGAAAGGATGGAGACATGACTGCTACTGGGTAAAGATGTAGGCAATTCCTCCTTGTCAAGATCTTGTGGGGTCCCAGGACCACTCTCCTCCTTTCCGCACACAGACGATTCTCGAATGAGGGGACTGACGGTCCCCACCTTCTCCACAGTGGCCCTGAAAGAGTCTACAGCGCAGTCCAATGACGGCCCTCTCACAACAGTGTCTGTGACTTTCAATGAGTAAGAAACTTTGAATGGAGGATGACTCTTGCCTTCAGCAACCTTTAGAATTGGAGTAGAGGCTGGGGCCTGGAGTGGTGAAGTGAGGTACATGGGCAAATAACCCACATCTATATCTTCATCTGTACCATTGGCATCAGCACCTTTACAGAGGTCATAGAGATTGAAGAACAAGAGTTAATTTGCATCAGAGTTAAAGACAGGCTGATGAGGTACGCCCTCATACTTGAACAAACATGGAGCAGTCCTTGCGAGACTATGTGGTTCCGGGCTAGACTTACATGCCGCATGTTCCAAAGTCACAGATTCACTGGTTGTCACTTTGATGGGCTGTGTTTCTGCAAACGATAAGACCTGAAAATGGACTAAACGGAAGTCTTGTCCCATGGGAGGGATGCAAGGGGATATGAAACAGTTTTTGTTTGGCGTTGACACCTTGCGACTGGTTTCTGGTTTCTTGGCCGGAGTCTCAAAGCAGCTATCCAGATTGGAATCTTTCAATTTCCGCTTGTTTGCTCTCTTCCACTTGGTAGCTCTGTTGCTGAGAACCTCACTTTTAGTATTAGTAATTGGATCCAGAAACTTGTTCATACTCCCCTCAACAAATACAGCCTTTCCATTTGCTGACAAATGACTAAGGTTTCTGGAAGCTGAGCTCTTGGATGGCCTTTTTTTAAATTTAAGGTGTCTGGAAGCAGAGCTCTTGGATGGCATTTTTTTTACTTTAAGGTGTCTGGCAGCGGGGCTCGTGAGCGGCATTTCTTTATCTTTATGGGGTACGGAAGCGGGGCTCTTGGATGGCATTTTTTTATCTTCAAGGTGTACGGAAGCGGAGCTCTTGGATGCCATTTTTCTATCTTTAAGATGGACGGAAGCGGAGCTCTTGGGCCGCATTTTTTTATTTTTAAGGTGTACGGAAGCGGAGCTCTTGGATGGCATTTTTGTATCTTTAAGGTAGATGGAAGCGGGGCTCTTGGATGGCATTTTTTTTACTTTAAGGTGTCTGGCAGCGGAGCTCGTGAGTGGCATTTCTTTATCTTTATGGGGTACGGAAGCGGGGCTCTTGGATGGCATTTTTTTATCTTCAAGGTGTACGGAAGCAGAGCTCTTGGATGCCATTTTTCTATCTTTAAGATGGACGGAAGCGGTGTTCTTGGATGGCATTTTTTCATCTTTAAGGTGTAGGGAAGCAGAGCTCATGGACGGCATTTTTTTATCTTTAAGGTGTCTGGAAACGGACCTCTTGGATGGCATTTTTTTATCTTGAAGGTGCACTGAAGTGGAGCTCTTGGATGATATGTTTTCATTCTTAAGGTGTACGGAAGCGGAGCTCTTGGATGGCATTTTTTTATCTTCAAGGTGGACGGAAGCAAGGTTCTTGGATGGCATGTTTTCATCTTTAAGGTTTAGGGAAGTAGAGCTCAAGGCCGGCATTTTTTTATCTTTAAGGTGTCTGGAAACGGACCTCTTGGATGGCATTTTTTTATCTTGAAGGTGCACTGAAGTGGAGCTCTTGGATGATATGTTTTCATTCTTAAGGTGTACGGAAGCGGAGCTCTTGGATGATATATTTTCATCTTTAAGGTGGACGGAAGTTGGGTTCTTGGATGGCATTTTTTTATCTTCAAGGTGGACGGAAGCAAGGTTCTTGGATGGCATGTTTTCATCTTCAAGGTTTAGGGAAGCAGAGCTCAAGGCCGGCATTTTTTTAACTTTAAGGTGTCTGGAAGCGGAACACTTGGACGGCATTTTTTTATCTTGAAGGTGCACTGAAGTGGAGCTCTTGGATGATATGTTTTCATTCTTAAGGTGTACGGAAGCGGAGCTCTTGGATGGCATTTTTTTATCTTCAAGGTGGACGGAAGCAAGGTTCTTGGATGGCATGTTTTCATCTTTAAGGTTTAGGGAAGCAGAGCTCAAGGCCGGCATTTTTTTATCTTTAAGGTGTCTGGAAACGGACCTCTTGGATGGCATTTTTTTATCTTGAAGGTGCACTGAAGTGGAGCTCTTGGATGATATGTTTTCATTCTTAAGGTGTACGGAAGCGGAGCTCTTGGATGGCATTTTTTTATCTTCAAGGTGGACGGAAGCAAGGTTCTTGGATGGCATGTTTTCATCTTTAAGGTTTAGGGAAGCAGAGCTCAAGGCCGGCATTTTTTTATCTTTAAGGTGTCTGGAAACGGACCTCTTGGATGGCATTTTTTTATCTTGAAGGTGCACTGAAGTGGAGCTCTTGGATGATATGTTTTCATTCTTAAGGTGTACGGAAGCGGAGCTCTTGGATGATATATTTTCATCTTTAAGGTGGACGGAAGTTGGGTTCTTGGATGGCATTTTTTTATCTTCAAGGTGGACGGAAGCAAGGTTCTTGGGTGGCATGTTTTCATCTTTAAGGTTTAGGGAAGCAGAGCTCAAGGCCGGCATTTTTTTAACTTTAAGGTGTCTGGAAGCGGAACACTTGGACGGCATTTTTTT